>NW_024081703.1:0-172370 GCF_003009895.1 Hyaena hyaena
AAAAAAAGAGATATATAATAATCTTCCCTTTTTTTATTTACATATACTTAATGCTGGAAGTTATTTCAGATGCAGAACATTCAGACCTCATAAACTTTGACTCCCCAATTTGCTCAATACTTGCTTCTTAAATGATTTTTGTTCTCTGAATTTCACACCCAGGCCACAGAACTATAATTACAAAAGGACAATTGGTACTGTACCCTATTTCACCCAAATTTAGACAGTGCAAACATGATAATAATAATTTTAAAGAGTTGGTACCTACTTAGTAAGAATGATTAGCTAAAATAAGAAGTTACCAGATGGCACACATGGTTAATACTATCCATCTGTAAGCAACACCGTGAATAACAGTTGATTTGAGGGCACATTTAGCGTTATTTATACCAGATATTACAATAGATTACTATGTCTCCGTGGAACCATGTTCACTTTTGGGTGTATTAAACACTGGTCTCTTAAGCCTAATTCTAGCAGAATGCATGTTTTTGTTCTTGTGGAAGAGATAAAGTATGCTAAGATTTGTGGGGGCTGAGAAACCCTTTTTACAACCCCTGTTGGCCTTACTGTGTCCCTTTCCCCATGAGACTAGTAAATAAAGACAATTTGTAATAAATTACTTTTTAGGGGGAAGAGGTACAACTAGTTGAATAGAAGGATAAAATGTAGACATAGAGATACAGATAACTGATCCAGAATATAGTATATTCTAGCTATATGCTAGTATTCTAGCATCCAGATGAAATACTTTAGATTCTGAAATACATAATTGTTACTATACTATAGAAGTTAAATGGTTGAGATTTAAAGCTAGACTACATAGGTTTAAGACCCATCTCCTTTTCTTACCTTCCGTATGACTTAGGTAAGCAAGTTAACTTCCCTGAAGCTAAATTACTCCTTCTTACCCCACCTAGAAAGTTGGGATAATAGCAGGTATATTACCTACCCATGAGGGTAGTTGGGAATAGAAATATGCTATTTTAAGGGATTTAGAACATAGTTTTAATATGCTATGCATCATGTTGGTTATACTGATTTAATACCTGTTATTTTTTTGACTTCTATTTAAATAGAATAGTTGGCTTGTGTGAACTTTGTACTATTTTCTAACACACTGTGATAAGAATTAATGCTAACTTTTAAATGCATTTTACAATATAATAAAATCCATTAGTATGTAACTAATGTAGTGCAAATTGGCAGAAAAATATAATTTGAACCATTATCCAATTGAGACCAGCTTAGAGACTGTGGAATCTACAAGCACGTGTATACTCATAATTGATACATATCTATTTTTATCCTACTGATGATCTAAGTTATATCTACTGTCACTAGAGCTCATTTGATTTTTTTTTACTGCCATGAAATCCACTATAAGTGAGGAAAGGTGAAGGGTACCTAGGTGAATTGCCAGAGGCCTCCTTCAGATTTCCAGAACACCTTGAACTTGTGATAAATCCAAACATATCATCATTGCCTTGTTTTCAGCTAAAGAGAACCATCACAACCATAACAAACCCTGTGACTGAGTGTGCATGCAGGTGGGTAACTTTTTTAAAAACTCTGGAAGGGTTGAACATATACCCTCAATCAAAACAACAACAACAACAATAACAACACCACCACCTATGAAAGAAGCAACTAAAAGAAGCTGTAAAGTACTCATCAGATTTAAATGAAATTTAAAATATTTACGAAGACATATATATTGGGATGGTGTTTTCAGGTAATATTTAACTTTGGCTAGAAATCTTTTTTTTAATCTTTTTTGATAACCTATTTCTAATTGTCTGTAAATAGATTAAAGTCATTGTTTTTACATGTGGAATCACACATTTTTGAACTTTGAAGGTTTTACTTTCAGTGGGGTTCAAATTCTACAGTACAAGAAAATAGTGTCTCCTTTTTTTTAATAGTTTATTTTTGAGACAGAGAGAGACAAAGCATGAGTGGGGGAGGGGCAGAGAGAGAGGGAGACAAGGAACCTGAAACAGGCTCCAGGCCCTGAGCTGTCAGCACAGAACCTGATGCAGGGCTGGAACCCAAGAACGTGCAAGATCATGACCCAAGAACGTGCAAGATCATGACCTGAGCCGAAGTCGGACGCTTAACAGGCTGAGCCACCCAGGCGCCCCTAATGTCTCCTTTTAAAATAAATATGGGTCACTGTTCATTTCGTGATTTCAAGGAGTGATTTCTATTTTCTTCCTGTAAATATAAGATTTACATTTGAATAACAGCAGATTAATCTAAGTTATTCATTATGTAGAAAGAAAATACAAAATATAAATATATCTGGGAGTGTCTATGTCTGTGTATGTTTTTAAATTTATTTACTTCTAGTTTGGTGAAAATTATTTCCATAGCTTCCCCCACCTTTCATCTTTTTTCTTTACCTAATTTTTCCTTATCTTTGCTGTTAGGAAAAAGACATGTAACTTGCACGTATTCAGCACAAACATTTGGTGGCATATATGCTATTGGGACTTCAGTAGAGGTGGATAGAAATGCACCAAAATGTCCTCCCTATATGACTGCAAGAGATATTTGTAATCGCCCTGTTTAGGAAGACTAGAATATTACAAAGAAGCATATATACACTAAGAGAGCATTGGATCTGGCAGAGTGTCCTTATAAAGATAGGGGTACTTTATCTCCTAAACACAGAGATAGAGATGAGGGGTTATTTAACAAAGTAAGTTAAAGTATCTATTAAATCTTAAAGAAACTCTGTAATATGGGATTCACATTATTATATAGTCAAATTTAAGGCAGGAGGGAAGATAGAACTTTTTTTCTTATATTCAGTGAGTTTTTGTAATTTAGGATAGCATAGATTATGAACAACCCCGACAACTCAGTCACTTAACCAAAGTTATTTCTCACTTCTGTTTGACTGGCTATTGGTTTTGGTGATTCTCTAGGGCACTGCTTTCAAAACTTGCTTTCATGATGACTAAGAAGAGAACCTGTGGAGTTAAGCACCAGCTTTAAAACATCCATTCACAAGTAATACATACCACTTCTTTCCTTATATAAATTGCACCAAAAGTCTTTCATATTAAAGCAACAGTTTAAAAAGATCACTTTGAGAAGTCTAACTTCTATATATAATTTTCTATGTGGATTTATGCATTTTGTATCTCTGAATTGGTATTAAAAATGTTCTTCTGTTTCTTGATTGATAGGAGTATAGGTCAATATAATATACAGTAAAATGTTGGATGGTGAATAACTTGTTTTGCAATGTTCTGCAAGATGAACAAACATTTCTAATAAATATTAACTTGATAAATGGGTGACTTATTCCAATATGAGTAGTACATGACTCCAAATGTCACATGATCACAACTGAACTAATGGTTCTTCTCTGTCTCTCTTTCCCACCAACCACATCCCCCGCCCCGTCTCTCTCTGTCTCTCCCTGCAGGATTGTGGGTGTTCATGTCCCATGCTCAGATGCTCAGTCTCAGGCTTCAGTGGCTGGCAGATATCAGTGATTTTTCAGAACACTGGAAGATGCCCACAACTCGAATTAGTGTATTTTTGTCACTACAAAGCACCTATAGACAGTCCTTTGCTTTTCCACACAAAAGTATGCTTAGGAATGCTTTGCTTCATTCTAGGTCAGGCTGCCTACAGATATAGACCCTTTCTTCTACTGCCTTATTGCCAGTTACATTAAATACAGTATGTGACAAGAATTTATTAATACTGTACTGTAGTCAACACATGAGCATATACAATGGTCCCCATGCAGAAAAAGATTCCATTGAGCCAACAGATAGCAGTGACTCCATTAGTGATAGTGAAAGTCATCCTACACAATAACCTTCCTCTCTCTTGTCTCCCTTACACCAGCCACGAAGGTTTTCAAAGCTAAGTGGAGGTTAATTTGTTTATTTTTCTTTATATTTTGCATCTTCTTTATTACTTTATACTATATTACTGTATTGTAATTATTTTTATACAAATATTTTTGGGTTGTGGAACAGATCATCTGAGTTTCCATTATTTCCTAAGGGGATATTTGCTTTGATATACAAGTACTTTGAAGTATAAGCATGTTTCCAGAAAAAAATTATGCTCACAAACCAAAGTTTTACTGTATTCTTAAACATATAAACTTTCAGGATTATGGAAGTGTAATCTCCAGTTATTTTCATCACTTTCTTTCAGGTGTCAAATTATGATAGTCTCAGTTTTACCCCCTGGTGCTGTAACACTTAATCCCATGTGTTTTGTTTGTTTGTTGTTGTTTTGTTTTGTTTTTAAACTTAATGGACTAAATTTCTCTGACACTTGTCACATTTAACCATTACTTCTTCCCAAATCTTTCTCTTCTCTTGAATTCTGTGACCCTGGTGTTTCTGTTTCTTCTTCCTCCTCCTCAGTTTCCCTTACAGACTACTATGCTACTTAGGATTTGTTCTACCCCTAGAATTATTCTAAGTCCCATTCTCTTCTCATTCACCATATTTTCCTTCAATATCATTTGGCCAATACTTTCCTGAGTTGTGTGATATAGGGAAACCAGTGGCCAACAATGGCTCCCGTGTGTTCTTCAGATCACTGTTGTAATGGTGCTTATCTGCAGGAAAGGGGAAGGAGAGTATCAAACCCAAGAAATGACAAAAAATCAAAGTTGGAAAACTAAGGCTAATTGGTAATGGAGAAAAATATTAAATGGATCATAAGCAACATGTGAGGTCAGGTAAAATTGAATATCAGGTATGGACAGAGCTGTAGAGTCAGATAATGATAATCATACCAGTAGTTAATGTTTATGAAGAATTCATTATATAGAGGACACTGCACAAGCAATTTGCATATTCATGTTCACAGTCAGTCCTCTGAAACTCTTTTGGTCAATTGTGTTTTCCATTTTGAACTTCTCAAATTTTAGGATGCCAGTTCATTGAGTACATTATATAATTGGCAGTATCTCCAAATCAAACTTAAACATTCACACTATGTGTAATAAATAAGGACTACTCATAGCCTTTCCACAAGTCAGGCCAAA
This sequence comes from Hyaena hyaena, assembly GCF_003009895.1. Taxonomy (NCBI): domain Eukaryota; kingdom Metazoa; phylum Chordata; class Mammalia; order Carnivora; family Hyaenidae; genus Hyaena; species Hyaena hyaena. The sequence goes on from NW_024081703.1 coordinate 5,033, forward strand.
TTTTGCCATCCCTGATTTTACAAGATTATCCAAAACCAAAACAAAACGAAAACTTTTAAGTTTTCAGAACTTTGTGGATTTCAGAAATGTAGAAAATGGTATTGTGTGCCTAAATAATCTCATTCAGTCAGAGAAAATTTATTAAATTACTATTATTATTCACATTTACAGTCTCATAACCTGGGATGTAAAAATAAAATAATCTAATAATATCTAAGTGTTATATGACACTGCTAGTAGTTGAACCCGAGCCTCTTTGCACAGTCCATTTATTTCATGAGCCCCTCACTATGCCTCAGTGAGGATAATCTGAGAAACATCAGTGCTCCTTGAAGCAAATCTTACCAAATCAAATTGAAAAAAAGTCTAATTGCTTTTTATGTTCCAATAATATTTTTATACCTATGATCCCCAAATTATGTTCCAATAATATTTATACACTATGATCTCCAAATCCATCTGTTGAGTTTGCGTCTCCCTGGATGTTTCCAGACCAGTATTGCTAACTACCTAGTTGTATGTCTATCCTCATGACCCTCAGGCTCCTTTAAGCCCATATGTTCAAAATTCTACCAGAACATTTGCTGCCAATTTGAGAACTTCCCAAGTTAGCCTTTAAAGGTAAATCTGCTTCAAGTCTTTCCCTCTTTAATTGTTTCCAAGATTACATTTAACGCCATTTTATTTAATTATACTATTTCTGTGAAATAATGATACCTCAGCAATTGCCAATATCTATAAAATAATCTTCAAATTTCTTAACATGTCATGAAATGGTTTCCTATATCGGAACTTTTTTATTTATTTTTTTACCATTCTAATTATGTCTCCTACCATTCCCACAATGTCCTCTCTAATCTAGTAATTTTGAGCCTCCAATTCATTTTTGTTCCCTGTGATCTTTTGTGCCCAGGTATGTTAGCACACATAGTGTCTCCTGCCTGGATTATATCACTTCCTCTGTTCAGCCTGATAAGAATGTAGCCTCATAAATTACTGAGGCAGAGATAATTGTTCTTACTTTCAGACTCAGGTGGTACTTTATTTAATGTTTGAGACAATAATCATCACACTTCATTTTATTTATTCAAGTGTGTTTGCCACTCACTAATTCCAGTTTCTAGGTAACGAGATTAGTAAAAAAAAAAAAAAAATAGCCTGTCATAACCTTCACTCATATAATGTTAAACACATGGTGAATATTTGCTGAATAGATGAATTATAATTTTAATTTAATTTAACATGTAAAATACATCAGTAATAAGCCACATTCTACTGTTAATTATCTCTGTTCATTAAAAATAAATAAACAAAAAAACAAATAAATAAATAAGCAGGAGTTTATCCCTGTAGGTTTGGGACCACTATGACCTAGACAAATCTTAGAAATTCATAGGAAAATTATCCTCCATACCTGCCTGCTCTTGTTCTATTCCCTACTTTTATTGACATGAAAGGGTAATGGATAGTTCAATAGTGAATTATCCAGTTATGTAATACTGCATAAAAATAAAATAATTTTAACTAAATTTGCAAACTGAAAGTAGAGGATTTGCTATTAGTAATCTAAACCAAGTCATTCAAATGCTTTTTGGGTAAAAATAATGATGATACTTTAAAGTTATGTTAACTAGGGGCGCCTGGGTGGCTTAGTCGGTTAAGCGTCCGACTTTCGCTTAGGTCATGATCTCGCGGTTCGTGTGTTCGAGCCCCACGTCGGGCTCTGTGCTGACTGCCAGCTCAGAGTCTGGAGCCTGTTTCAGTCTGTGACTCCCTCTCTCTCTGACCCTCCCCTGCTCACACTGTCTCTTTCTCTCTCTCCTAGAAATAAAAAAAAATTAAAAAAAATAAACATTTAGAAAAAAAATAAAGTTATGTTAACTAGCCTCATCAGAATTTAAGATGTGCTAGATGAAATGAAGCATTCTACTTTTGCTTATCACACCATGAAGAAAGTGATACTTCTTTACTAATCCAGGGTCATTTTCATCTTCTGTTAGTAAAGCTTCCATCCTTATGCTAAAATGAAGCCATGTGCATAGGCTTAAAGAGCATAACTACTAAAGAAGAGAAGAAAATAAAATAAAGCAGAGAAACATTAAATATTTAATTTTATTATAATATCAATTGCGGGGTGGGGAGCACCTGGGTGGCTCAGCTGATTAAGCAGCTGACTTTGGCTCAAGTCATGATCTGACCATGAGTTCAAGCCCTGCGTTCAGGCTCTGTGCTGACAGTTTGGCCTGGAGTCTGCTTTGGATTCTCTCTCTCTGTCCCTCCCCCGCCCTCACTCTGTCTCTGTCTCAAAAATAAATAAGCATATTAAAAAAAAAAAAATTAAAACATCAATTGGGGGATGGTTATTACAATTAAAAATTAATCAAAACTTTTGAAGTTTTAGCTTAGAAAAATGATTATTCTGATACATAAAAAAGGATGCAGTTGCATTTTAAGGAGATTCATGTTTAGTATACATGGCAAAGTCTGTTATTACATAATAAGTTTTCATTAAAAAGAAAAACTCTTTCAAAAGTAAACAGTGTGACATATAAAAACCACGAATTACTATACATCCTGGATGACATTAAAAGTGCAATCATTTTATTAACGCAAACACCTATATAAGAAGAAATGGGGAGGGAGCCTAAAAAGGCAGGGAGAACCATCAGACCATGCTTAAAATCTAAACCCAACTAAAGGAGAGAGGTAGAGAAGGTAAGATAATAAAATATCTTAGATTGTTATACAAGTTGATAAAGGTTCAACAGGGCCATCTGGAATCCATGAGTCAAATCCAGCTATTAAAGAATTAGGTCGTCCAATAATGGATATGCCTTACTATTAACAACTGCACTTAATCATTGATTAAGTGCTATGTATACTCCTTCTATTTAGAGCCTGTGAGGTGCATTCTCATGGACACTGAAATATCTTTCTTACTTATGTTTCTCTGAGATTCAATGCCATGTGCTGGAACAACAGGAGAACGACTAGATGTTAGATGTTTTGAATTCTACACTGCTAGGAGTTAGTTTCTTTATAAACGGTTTAAACTAGAAATTATCTAAGCCATCCACCAATTATAAAATATATAACTTCTCTGCTCGGTTGACAGGGCAATGCCAGGTCAAAGAAAAATTAAACTTGGGTGTTTCCATATAGAATCATTCTTACAGCTTTGTGTTTTCTAATAGAAGCTCTAGGATGGCAGTTCCTGATCTTTTTTTTTCTTTCTCTCTTCCTCTACTATAGAAACTACAAATATTAATGTTTTCTATCAGTTCACTTGAAAGTAGGAAAGCTACATGATACAGTTCTGCAAAATGAAATGTAAAGGGATATGTCTTAGGAAAGAGAGTTAAGACTGACTTTCTTTTCCAGTAAAAAGAAAAAGGGTCCCCTGAGCACCACTCCTTCGTTTTTTTCTCTGCCTTGAACGTAGAAAGAACATCTCAAACTACAATTGCTAACTAGCAACTGTGGCGACAAATATGTTAACAAAAGTCACCATTAAAAAGACAGTATGATGAAGGAGCACTGAGCAGCCTGATACAAATCCAAATATTTTGCATTCATAGTATCAAATATTTCCCCCTAACTGCATGAGTTCCATCTTTGAAGTGATCTGACTTGTCTCCTCTCACCATAAACACTTGAAATTTTTATAATGGTTCTTAATTGTTACAGACACATCCAAAATTACCTTTATTGTGTCTCATTCCTTCGATATACAAATATATGTCTTTTGAGTACATGGCTAGCTAGTGTGACGCATAAACACATTCTAGGGTAATAAATGATAACAAAGAGTTAATGCTTGTACTTTTACAAGGCTTTCTGGAGAATCAGTATCTTATTTCTAAAACAATACTTAAAATAAGGATGCATCATTTAAAAAAATTCTTCATCTCCCACCAGGATGGCAGTTATAAACTCTGCATTTACTAAGGACTCATCCTAGAACCAATAAATATTTATCAGATTTCTGAGACTTCTATATTTAAAATAGTTTAGTTACATGAATTTTGTTTGGGTCGAGTATGTTTATTCTGAAATATATTTTTGAGGAAACTGGAAATGGAAGAAAAAAATCCAGAAGTTGTAGGTGTTATGTTGGAAGTGTTTTATTTCTTATAAAAAATACTTCTTTTATTTTTAACTCCAATTTAGGATATTTTTGTTTAAAAATTTTGAGACTAACAAAGGACCAATTTACACCATCTGCTTCAGCTTCACTCTGATGCAGATTTTATCTCAATTTTTTTTCTCTTTAAATAGACATTCTGTTTGGCACCTTGTGCTTTAGTACATGTCTTTGAGTAAAAAAAAAAAATGTAGTTTGTCTGACTTCCTGTCAAACCAATATTTATTCACAAATATCTGTTTTGTTGCTTTCTCAATAAAACCATATAGCACTTTTCCCATGTGAAAAGTTGGCTAGTTGGTGGTAGTGTGAGGTGCCAGCTGGAGCTTTTACAGTTTTTAGTATGCCAGCTGCTTTCATGATGGACAAATTGTTCTCTGCCTTTACTTTTACTTTTATTTTATTTAATGGAAGTGCATTCCTTTTGCTCTAATTATTAGAGGAGAGGATATTGCCTGCTATATTCTACATGTACACATTTTGATTGCTCAGTTAACAATAAACATTCGCATTGCTTTTGAAACTATTATCCTGGGGAACGGTTCTTGAGACAAAGGTCAGCCAAATACTAACATGCATTGCTTTGTAAGAAACCTTTTAAATATCTTAGAAGAGTTCATTGAAAATTCCTGTAAGAAGACAAGCATGGAATCGTTGCTGGAAGGGTTGACCAGGATATTTTACTCACAAGTATATCTTCTGTGGTGTTACTGCTGTGCTACGCTAACATTTCTGCCTGCCCCTACTGCTCTACTTGCTGTTTTAGGAAAGTTAGTCTCAGAACTGCTTATCCTGACTCAGTTTTGGGACTATTTGACAATGAATGGGAATACCATAAATTTATATTCAAGTTATTTGACTGTATTTCAAGAAAACTTGAAACATGAGTGGGAAAGCAAGGAAAATCCAGTACACTGAAAATGTACTAACTGTTCTTGGCTATTTATAAGATTCTTTCATTTAAAGGAGAAGAATGATTCTGTTTATGTCATTCTCCTCATAGATCATTTCTCAGCCTATGTGGCACTTGGAACAGAAACTAATTTCATCACTGACTAAACAGAAAAATTTTAGTCTTAAAACTCAACATATAGGGGCGCCTGGGTGGCTCAGTCAGTTAAGCATCCAACTTCAGCTCAGGTCATGATCTCACAGTTCGTGGTTTCGAGCCCTGCGTCCGGCTCTGTGCTGACGGCTAGCTCAGAGCCTGGAGCCTGTTTCAGATTCTGTGTCTCCCTCTCTCTCTGACCCTCCCCTGCTCATGGTGTCTCCCTCCCTCTCTCTCAAAAATAAATAAAACATTAAATTTTTTTAAATAAATAAAACTCAACATATAAATGTCCATTACCTTAAAGAGGATTAAAGTTTATCTATTAATAACATTTCCATTAACTTGTAAGTTGAACTAAAACAAAACAAAACAAAAACTTAAGTCAGATTGTATACATAGCCTAAGACTTTGGAAATAAAGATATTGCTAAGTAGCAAATGGATGTTTTAAAAATCTTGTATGATAGGAATAAGAAAGACACACACAAAAAAGAAAATAATGTCTACTTTTGTTAAAAGTGATTATCGGGGCGCCTGGGTGGCCTAGTCGGTTAAGCGTCCGACTTTCACTTAGGTCATGGTCTCGCGGTTCGTGGGTTCGAGCCCCGTGTCGGGCTCTGTGCTGACTGCCAGCTCAGAGCCTGGAGCCTATTTCAGAGTCTGTGTCTCCCTCTCTCTTTGGCCCTCCCCTGCTCACGCTGTCTCTCTCTCTCTCCTAGAAATAAATAAAAATATTTTTAAAAAGTGATTATCAAATATCACTCTTTACGGTACAATCCTACCTATACAAGGTGAAAAAGAAGTTGAAAAACACTTCTTTTTTTCCCCAAAAGTACATATTTTAGCCAAAGAATTTACTAAGGGAAAGGGTATTCACATATAACTCATTAATTGATTCACGCACTCAAAATTACTGCTAAGTAAACTGCTATGCACATGAGCTATGTACATATCACCAAATCAATTTTATTCTAAGGTTTTGACTTTTTTAACTCTGCTAATGAGAAAAATGGATAACGGTTAGGGTGGTATTTTGCAGGGGGGTGGGGAATACTGTGGATCTTAGGCTATCTTGTGTATACTTCAGATAATGAAGTTAACAGTTGAGAACTAAGTTAAATGTAAATAAAAAGGAAAATTATACCTAATGATAGTTTATTCTCTCTTTAGATATCTTACAATATGGGATCATATGTTAAGTTTTAGGTTAAACTGGATCTAGACATATGACAAAAAATGTTTAGATTTATTGTGTTAGGAAGGAAAGTAAGTTACTGTTAGTGATCCATAGATGCAATGCAAATTTATGACTGGTGAAGTTATTTATCTTATATATACATACATATGTGTGTGGGAGGGGTGTGTGTGTGTGTGACATAATCATGTTTCCATTTCAGATTACTTGGAATTTAATAAGGAGTTAATTTTTGAAGTGTTCTTCTTGAACTGATTAAGGGAGTGCAACTGAGTATATTTTAAAATTGTTATCTAAGTACACATGTAAAATTATCTATCTATCTAGACAGATATTTAGATCTTCTATGCAATTATTATTTTACCTTCATTTTTTGAGGCATGATGTAGAAAGCATATACAAATATCAGTCTTACATTAAAAATCAAGGCTTTAAATACTATTAGCAAATTAAGCAAGTTAATATTTGAATTCCTGCTGTCAACTATTACAACTGGAAGTGTAATTCTGGATGATTTAGACTTTTAATAAATTGCAGAATGAATATTACTAAGACAGAGCTGCTATATGCTATTGATTTATAAATTAAAAAAAACAAATACTGAGAAATAAAGTAAATGGGTATAACTCTTGATTCTTACTTTGTTTTTGGTGTTACCATTGACCACAATTTTATTCTTACAAAAAACAATGCATAAACAAACAAACCAGCAACACAACTGTTCTATCAGTTTAAAATTTATGTTTGTTTGCTTTAAATATCTATTTTATTGGATTAAAAAAAAGAATCCATACCAGGCTAAGAAGACACTTTCTCTTACTTTATTATTTTGAAATGGATTATATCTTTTTTTTCCTAAGACATAAGTGTTTTTATGATTTTAAAGTTTTATTTATATTCTAGTTACTTAAATACATTGTATATTAGTTTCAGATATACAATATAGTGATTCAACAACTCCATATAACACCTTGTGCTCATCACAAGTGCACTCCTTAAACCTCATCACCTATTAAATCCATCCTTCCACCCACCTCCCTTCTAGTAACCATCAGTCTGTTGTCTATAATTAAAAGTCTATTTCTTGGTTTGCTTCTCTCTTTTTTTTTTTACTCATTTGTTTTGTTTCTTAAATTCCACATATTAGTGAAATTATATGGTATTTGCCTCTCTTTGACTTATTTCACTTAGCATTATACTCTCTAGCTCTATTCATGTCATTGAAAATGGCAAGATTTCATTTTTTATGGCTGAGTAATATTCCATGTACCTATATACCACCTCTTCATTATCTATTCATCAGTCGATGAGCATTTGGGCTGCTTCCATAGTATGGCTATTGTAGATAATGATGCACTAAACATCTGGCTCCATGTATCCCTTCAAAATAGTATTTTTATACTTTTTGCGTAAATACTTACTAGTGCTGGATAGGGAGGTAGTTCTAGTTTTAATTTTTTAAGGAACCTCCATACTGTTTTCCATAGTGGTTTGAATCAGGTTATATTCCCACCAAGAAAGCACAAGGGTTCCTTTTTCTCCATATCTTCACCAACACCTATTGTTTATTGTGTTGTTGACTTTTACCATTCTGACAGGTATGAGGTCATATCTCATTATAGTTTGGATTTGCATTTCCCTGATGATAAGTGATGTTGAGCATCTTTTCATGTGTCCATTAGCCATATGTATGTCTTAGAGAAATGTCTACTCAAGTTTTCTGTCCATTATTTAATTGATTATTCATTTTTAGGGTGTTGAGTTTTAAAAGTTCTTTATGCATTCTGGATTTTAACAGATATGCCATTTGCAAATACCTTCTCCAATTCCCTAGGTTGCCTTTTAGTTTCACTGATTGTTTCCTTTGTTGTGCAGAAGCTATGTATCTTGATGGAGTCCCAATAGTTTATTTTTGCTTTTCCCTTCCTTGCTTCAGGAGATGTAGCTAGAAAGAAGTTGCTACAATCCATGTCAAAATTATTACCTGCGTACTCTACTAGGATTTTTATGGTTTCAGGTCTCACATTTAAGTCTTTCATCTATCTTAAGTTTGTTTTTGCGTATGATATAAGAAAGTGGTCCAGTTTCAGTCTTCTGCATGTTGTTATTCAGGTTTCCCAACACCATTTGCTGAAGAGACTGTCTTTTTCCCAATGGATACTCTTTCCTACTTTGTCAAAGATTAATTGACCATATACTTGTGGTTTTATTTTTGGGTTTTCCATTGTGTCCCATTGATTTATGTGTCTATTTTTGTGTCATTACCGTACTGTTTTGATCACTGCTTCTTTGTAATACAACTTGAAGTCCAGAATTGTGATGCCTTCAGCTTTGCTTTCCTTCTTCAATGTTTCTTTGGCTATTCAGAATCTCCTATAGTTTCATAGAAATTTTTGGATTGTTTGTTCTATCTCTGCAAAAAAATGCTATTGGTATTTTGATAGGGATTGCATTAAGTGGGTAGATTGCTTTGGGTAGCATAGACATTTTAACAATATTTGTTCTTCTGATCCATGAGCATGGAATGTCTTTCCATCTCTTTGTGTCCTCTTCAAATTCTTTCATCAGCATTTCATAGTTTTCAGAGTATTTGGCTAGGTTTATTCCTAGGTATATTATTGTTTCTGGTGCAATTGCAAATGAGATTGGTTCCTTAATTTCTCTTTATTCTGCTGCATCATTGGTGTATATAAAGGCAACAGACTTCTGCACACTGATTTTGTATCCTGTGACTTTACTGAGTTTGTGTATCAGTTCTAGCAGTTTTTTGGTGGAGTCTTTCAGGTTTTCTATATAGAGTATCACATCATCTGCAAATAGTGAAAGTTTAATGTCTTCCTTGCTACTTTGTATGGCTTTTATTTCTTTGTGTTGTCTGATTGCTGTCCTAACATAGGACTTCTAGTACTATGTTAAATAACAGTGGTAAGAGTAAAGAGCACTGTCTTGTTCCTTACTGTAAAAGAAAAGTTCTCAGTTTTTCCTCAATGAGGATATTAGCTTTCATATAAGGACTATATTTATTGTGGTATATTCCCTAAACCTACTTTGTTGAGGGTTTTTATCATGAACAGATGTTGTACTTTGTCAAATGACCTTTCTACATCTGTTGAAATGATCATATAGTTCTTATCCTTTGATTTATGTGGTGCATCATGTTGACTGATTTACAAATTACTGAATCACTCTTGCAACCCAAGAATAAATCCCACTTGATTCTGGTAAATGATTTTTTTAATGTATTATTGAATTTGGTTTGCTAGTATTTTGTTGACAATTTTTGCATCCACGTTCATCATGGATATTAGTCTGTAGTTCTCTTTTACTGGAGTCTTTTTTTTATCTTTCTTTTTTAATGTTTATTTATTTTTGAGAGAGAGACAGAGAGACAGAGAATGAGCAGAGGAGGAGTAGAGAGAGGCAGACACAGAATCCAAAGCAGACTCCAGGCTCTGTCAGCACAGAGCCCAACGTGGGGCTTGAACTCCTAGATTGAAAGATCATGACCTGAGCCAAGGTCGGATGCCCAACCAACTGAGCCATCCAGGTGCCCCTTAGTTGCGTCTTTATCTGGTTTTGGTATCAGGGTAATGCTGGCCTCATAGAAAGAATTTGGAAGTTTTCCTTCCTTCTCTATTTTTTGGATTAGTTTGAGAAAAGGTATTAACTCTTCTTTAAATATTTGGTAGAATTCCCCCTGGGAAGCCATGTGGTGTCCTGGACTTTTGTTTCTTGGGAATGTTTTGATTACTGATTCAATTTCTTTTCTGGTTAATAGTTTGTTTAGGTTTCCTATTTCTTCTGGTTTCAGTTTTGGTAATTTACATGTTTTTAAGAATTTATCTATTTCTTCCATGTTGTCCAATTTGTTGGCATATAGTTTTTCATATTATTCTCTTATAAGTTGCTTGTATTTCTGTGATGTTGGTTATTTCTCCTCTCTCATTTGTGATTTTATTTATTTAGGTCCTTTCTCTATTCTTTTTGATCTGTCTGGATATTTATCTTGATCAATTGTCTAGTTATAAAAACTATTCTGATAGAGAAGAGTTTTTGAGAGATATATAACTTAATTTCAAAGGAGCTTTACATATATGATTTGCATATACATATTTAAAATGAATTTTCACCAAAATAACATATGTACATGGTATAACATAAAATTACACAGAGAATCTTAAAGGGAAAAAAATCACTAAGTTTTCACAACTCTGCTTTTCCTACCTCTGCACCACTCCTTTGAGGAAAATTATTTGGTATCTTTATTATTTTAGCTCTTCTGATAATTTCCTGCATGAATCTTAAAAGCATGCCTATCCTTTACTTACTGATATATCAAATTTGGGCAGTGCATGCTTATACCCTAATTATCTAATTTTTACTCCTCAGCTTTCATTTTTATATTTTGACTTTTCCATTTTAAGTTTAATTAATGTAATGAAAACTCTTTGTCTTGTTTCCTATATTTCTGACAAAATTTTTGGGTCCCCACTTTGTAAGAAAGTGTGTTAGAAGTTCTATTCTTTCATCTACCATCCCTAACAATTTAAAGTCCCACCTTCTGTTTATCTTATGTTTTGTAGCTACCAATTAATACTTTCTGGTTTTGTCCTTAGGTCATTCTTATATCTAAAACTAAAATATTATGACTATTTCAATATTGTGCAATTTGGGGCCAAGTAATTCAGTAGGATTACGTTTCCTTTTCACCTATTTGTCTTAAATCTGAGCCACAGTAAGTCAGTATTAGCACTTACGATTAAATGTATGCTATTTTTAAAGATCATTATTTGCTACATGTTACAATTTCATTTTTTAAAATATCTGAATTAGCTTTATTTGTCTTGTTTGTTTTTATTTGATCTGAGTTTTTAGTTTGATTGTGGGTGTGCATATGTGTTGTGCCTATTAGTTACACCAACTCTCAAGTTAGTCAACCTTTCTGTACTACCAACTCTACTTTATACCTAGATCCTGTCTCTATGGAGCCCTCCATTCTCCTGTTTAATTACTCCTTATTCATTACCTTAATGAGTTTTTTCAGTACAGTTTAGATAACAGATATAACCTTAGGTATTTGGGTTATCAGTACCTAGATGTTCCCTAGGATTTCATTTGGGGACTTTTTTTCTCACTACTTTTATACATTAGGGTCTAGGTTTTTCGTGATTCTGTGCCTTACTTGTTCATCAATATTTGAATGTGGCTTTATTCAGCCCTCACAAATTTATAGACTCCAAATTTTCCTTCAGAACCTTCAAGACATTCCTCTTCTGTCTTCTTGCATTAATACTTCTAATGGTTAATCTGATAGTACTTTATAGTGGGCTTTCCTTTGATTTAGAAAACCTTACAATCCTTTATTTAGGCATAGATATCAAAAATCTTTCAAGACAAAAGCTTTTACTTCTTCTCTGCTTTAGAAACTGTTGTCTAGTATTTCATCGATCATTACTTCTCTTTCATCTTTTTTTCTGCTCTCTCATTCTGAAACTTTCACATTTTAAATCCCCAGTGTTTATTCTTATTCTCTGATATTTACTCTTTTTTTTTTTACTAAGCTAACAGTATCTTCTATATGCTTTATATTCTCAAATCATCTTGCAAATAATATGCATAATTTGAAATATATTTTCTCTAGTCTCTTTTCTTATCTGTTTCCTCAAAGGTCCGTATTTTTTTTTACTTCAATCTTTCTATTTCATACCACCTATTCTCCAATAGACGAGCTTACTGACTCTGTTTATACTAAAGCATTAGGCTTGAATATTTGCTATGTGCTTCCTTTATTGTTGTATGAGTAAATCTCCCCCCCCCCCAGGCAATCCTAGAAGGCATTAATAAAGATTTCCAATGGAAGGATTGAAGAGATTTCTTAAAGTATTATAAAGATTTAATCAGGAAAAGAGAGCAAAAGACTAATAGCTAGAATAGACATAACAGCAAGAAACAGAATGATGCTGTGTAGAGAATAATAGTATACTTGTAATTATTAGATGGGCACAGAGGTGGCATAAGTTTTAAGAGTGGCAATAAGGGCAAGACCAAGGTCATAAGGGTCTTGGACTTGCTTCAACAGACTGGAAAGAGAATCCAGTTAGAAAGCCCTATATTTTTCCAGATGAAAATTAAGATGAATCTGAACTAGAAAAGAATTGATAAGAAAAAATATGAAAAATTATTAATCTAAGCATTTGGTAGTATATGACTGGAACTACAAAATAAAAAAGTATATAAAACATGCAGAAAAGAAAATAATTTAACAGAGGAGAAAAAAAGGGGTCAAGGCTAACTCTTAAGATATGTAGCTTGGGTGTCTGAATAGATTATTCTTCTACTGATAAGCATTCACAAGGAGAAATGATTGATAATAAAAGATTTAATTTATTAATATTAATTACTAGCTACATTATAATATTAATTATTAATATTTATTTATTAATTTATCTTTGAGCATGGTACATATGAGTAAGCACTGGGTCATCAGGTGGGATATAAAACTGTTTAGAAATCTGAAGTCTACTAAAATAGTTAAGCTGTAAATTACAGACTAGATCATCAGTTTCACATAGGTGGTAATCAAAAATGTGATGATAGCTGAGAAAATATAGTAGGAACCAAAAATTTGTGAAATAAAATAAAGAAAACATCTTAAAAACAGTCTAAATATAAAAGAGGTAGTACAAGAAAGACAACATAAAACTGAAATATAGTTATCAGAAAATTAAGAGTTGTAAAAGAGAGCATGAGTTTATGTCAATAGAGGAGGAAAACAGTTTCAAATGGAAGTATGGTGAGCTTTGTACAAGTGGTCTCCTGTGTTGGAATGTTTGCTTACCATCTCCATGCAGGCAATATCCTAATTATTTTTCAAGTTATACCTAGGTATAATCTTCTCACAGAGATCTTCCTGGACTACCCAGTCTAAAGTAAGTTTCACTATTATCCATTTCATAATACCTGGCTCTTTAAGTAAGTTTTCCTATCACAATGATATTCATAAACATAGATGTGGTTGGTTGTTCATTCATGTTTATTTGCTCTTTGTTTTTCCCAGTAGATAGGAAAGCCATGGAGAAAAGTGTTCTTTATTAATCAATATATATCATGAATTTAGCTCTGGTCTTGATACATACTAGTTGGTCAATAAATATTTATTGAATGAATGGATGCTATTATAGTAAACAAGAAAGACAGGAAAGGAAAAATTTCCACTAGACTTGGAAAAAAAACAAATTTTGGGGTAGTTTATCATGAGAATTGGAGGTCAATTAACAATAATGGGAAGAAATTAAGTGTTTATTGTGTTTTGAGTACTGTATTGTTTCTCATGTGTTCTTTTATTTAGTACTCAAGACAACAGTATGAAGTTGATATTATTTCTATCCCAATACTGAACCTTAGGATAGGCAAGTTAAGTTTCCTTAGTGAAGATGTGTTGACACTAGGATTCAACTCCACATCATCCATGTAAATACTGCCCTTTTCATAAGCCCTGATTTTAGCGGGTTGAGAAGTAAATGGGAAGTAGTGTAGAAAGTGTGGATATGTTACACTTTTGAGAGTTTTAAGAATTAAAGAATATTGTATTGAGGATATTTGGGGAGATTACCTTACAGAACTTGAACATATCTGTAAGTATGCTAAAACTAAGAGGCACTTCAGTTCTTGTCAGTAGATTTTGACAGGAGAAAGATCAATCGATGTAAAATCTTGGAAGGGTTTCATTATCATGTGGCACTAAAATAGTCTTAGACTAAAATAAAAAGGAATATACTGAGGGTTGACATAATAAATTTGTTGTTGGGAAGGCACACAAAGTTAAAAGACTTTACACTAAAGACTTCAGTGTTTTGGGTTTTTTTTTTTGTTTTTTGTTTTTTGTTGTTGTTTCTTTGTTTTTTATTTGTTTTGTTTTGTTTGAGAAGGGGTAAGTATGTAGGAGAAAAGGCCATATGCTAGATCAGGAGATCATGAAGGGAAAAAAAAAAACTGGTCATCACTAAAATGTTGGTCAGGTATAAGTCACTGAGGGTGAAGAAGTGTGAGAGTAGCTGATGGACTATTTCCTAAATTTCATAGCATAGGAAGGGGAGCTCATTTTAACCAAGGAAATTGCACCTAGATAAATGAAATTATCTTCAGAAGAGTTAATAATTGCATTTATGAGCTATCCATGAAGTATTATTTAGATATCATATTGCATAGAGAACCTTGAGAATGATGAGTATTAAGATAATTAGAATTACTTGAGACTTCCACTGTTCTAAAATGTAATGTTATGACCCTTAGCCTGTGTAGTACATAAAAACAAAAACAAAAAGAGAAAAGAAAGGAAGATAACTCTAGCATATGTCATATTAAAATGTTAGTATAAGGACATTTACAAAGCACTTTGTTAAAAATTACTACAAAATTGTGATCAAAGTGTCTTAGTTTACACTTAGTTGATGCATAAGCAGACAGTAGGTTGACTTTCTTTTCCCATTTTTTGTGCATGTATTATGTGTTCTCAGTTCACTATAAGTTACTATTGTGAATATATGACTAATAATAATAAGACAGAGCATGATCCTTGCCTTCAAGAGGCCAACACTGTATCTATAATAATAGAAGAAAACCTATGAATTAATTAGAGAATATTTATGAGATAAACTGTGAAATTGAATTACATATACAATAGAAGAAAAAGAAAGGAAAGGTCAAGGTCAGCTAAAGTAATCAAAAGAAGCTACAATTAGGTAGATTGGACCTAATCTGGGTCATGGGAAACAAATTAGATTTAGATGAAAAGAAGGAAGGTGAGTGAAAATCACAATAGCATAGTACCTGGAGACAAAGCTTGAAGGTGATAAAGGGCAAGGGTCTTGAAGGACATAAATGCTTCAGCAGGCAGCTGAAGTAACCAAACCACAACCAAAAGCAATTGCATAAAATTTTCAGCAAATAAGAACCTGAGGAACTTGTAGCAGATAATTCTGACTGCTTGCAGTTAGGAGCAGCAGACCGACCAGATGGGACTGCAGAAACCAGGGAAGGGATGCATCTTTTCAAAAATAGGCATCAAGCTACCATAAAGTTGAAAAGTAGAGCCCAGGATGGTGGCAGGTTTTGAAAAGAATAGGCGGAAAGAAACATAAGCCACAATTTTGTTTTACAAACCCACAATTGTACAAATGGAAACTATCTTTAAATATGAAAGATGAGAGTGTAGAGCATAAAACTCAGAGAACTTCAATTTCCAATCTGAGTTTTCTCTGGATTTTTATAGTTAAGTCTCATATGGACCATCATTATATCAAATATTATCCTCTAATCTCTGGTTGTATATTTAATTTCTCTGACTTAAAAAAGAAGTAAACTTTGGATAATAGCCAGATCAGTACTAAATAATATTCATAAGAAAATAGTGCTTTTTAAGGCAATAGACAACACTTAAAATTTATGTCTATTTATTTTAAATTTTATTATAGTAATTGTTATTTTATGCCACTTGTTACTCTGCTGATGGCTGATACTTGACATATTTCTCTGAAATCCTTTATTAATTTTGAATCATTTCTTTCATATATGGTTGAATTTTAAAATAGATCAGGACTTATTTTGTTAGTACCTCCAATATATCAGATTATATGCTTACCTACTTGTGTACTTTGATAAGTCAACATGAAGTCTAATGAAAATCTCAAATTTTCAATATATCATAGCACCACAAATATGAATGAATGAATGGATGAGTGAAAAACTGGATTAATGAATAAATAAATAATTATAACTCATACATCTTTTTGAGATTATCTAATCATCTAATGGAATATAAGAAAACTGTAATTTGTTGCTAATAATTTTTCTTACCTCCAAATGAGATAAACATATTATAAATATATGTGTATAATTATAAATTTGTTATGTCATAATGGTCTTAATGAGACTTAATTTAAATGAAAAAAATGATTAATCAAAACTTTCCTTTATGCAAAATAAGATGTTTTGTTTTTATTTGATCCTTCCCCACTCCCCAGAATGACATGAATAAAATAAAAAAAGAAACAATTAAACAGGTCTAGGTATAAAAGTAAATTATTTCCTTTGTTTCAATTATTCTAATGTTTGAAAGAATTGTAGCTTTTATTCAAAACTGTTCTCTTTCAAAATTACTCTATAAATCCGACATAGTTTTGCTACAAGAACCTTACTTAGAATAAAAGATTACATAAAACCTTCTTTCATAATCGTAAATGAAACAAAAACCTAAACACTACAAATGGAATCCAGAAATGTTCCAAGACAGTAATAATACCTGAACTGCCTTTATTCTAATAATGCAATAGTGGTATAATACTGGAAAATATTTGGATAGTAATTTACCACATTAATAGAATAAACAGAAAAATCATAAATCATCTCCAAATGCAGGAAATGTATTTCATAAAACCCAAAACAATTTTATAATAGAAATACTTATCCAATAAGTAATATATAGAAACTTTTTATCCTGATAATGAGAGTATCCTAAGTAATTATACTGCAAATGTGATATTTTGTGACAAAATACTGCAAACTTTCCTTTCAAACTGGTAATGAGATGAGGGTACCCACAATTACTGCTTCTATTTATTCTATATTTTGGACAAAACAGCAAAAAAAAAAAAAAAGAGCAAGATGAAGGTAAAATAAAATTGCCTCTATTTTCAGATGATATGAGAAAATTCCAGGAAATCCAATATAATCTACAGGCTAGTTATTAGGCTTTAAAAGCAAATTTTACAAAATTAACAGCTTCAAAGTCTATATAAATATTTAATTAGACTTTGATATACTAGGGAACCCAAAGAAATTTTGTGTTTGTTATAAATAATTGAAATGAAAAAATGTCATTCTCAATAGCAGCAAGATTATCATTTATGACATAATCTATTGAACAACACACAAGAATTCTACATATCAGAAAACATATATAACATTACTAAGAAACATCAAAGAAGAACTAAATTAATGGAAGGATATATTAAATTTATCGAATGAAAGATTCAATTTTCAAAAGATACCAGTACTCTCCATATTTATCCATTGATCCAGTGCTATTCTTGTTAAAATTGACAAGTTCATTCATTCTCTTTCTTTTTTTCTTTCCTTTCTTTCTCTCTCTCCCTTCCCTTCCTCTCCTCCCCTGCCTCTTTTGTTTCCTTGTCTTTCTTTTATTTTTATCCTCCCAGGGAAACTGACAGGCCAGTTCTCAATTTTAGGAAGAAAATCAACATGGCAAGTATAGCCAAGACAAATTTTAAGGAAGAACAACAAAACAGAAGCCTAAGCTATAAAACCTTATTATCAGGAGAAAGTATTTAAGACCATGTGATATTGGTACATAGAGAGGCAACTTTAGAAACACACTTATATAGTCATTTGATTTATGATAATGATTAACCTTTAGAGCAAAACAGAAGTGAGGAACTTTTCAAATGGTGTTGGATCAACTAAATAACCCTTTTTTTTTTAATGAGTTTTTATTTGCCATTATATACAAAAATTAATTCCCCAATGGGTTATATATCTATGTATCAAAGATAAAACAGTAAAACTCTGGATGTAAATGTGAGAATTTACATGACATGAGAGGAGGCAAAGATTCTTTTAATCAAGGACAAATCAGGAATTAAACATAAGGAAAATATTGATAATTTGAGTTCATTTAAATTAGAATATCCGTTTATTAAAAGGCACCAAAATGAGAGTGAAATTCAAGCCAGAGCAAGAAGAGATTTTTGCAATATATTTATCTGACAAAGTACTCCCATATAGAACATATGGAGTTTTTTTTTTTAATTCAGTAGATAAATAACAGGCCAAAAGTAAAAACAAAAGCAAATTGCTTGAATAGGCACTTCATGAAAGCAGTAATCTTTATTATCAATAAACTTATAAGGTGCTCAACTTCATTAGTAATCAAAGAAATAAAAATTAAAATCACAATTAAATGTCACTGTGCCTTTACAATGCCTATTCATGAAAAATGCAAAAACATCAAATAATGGTGAAAACAAACAACTGAAACCTGCATTTTAGTATTTTGTATATCAATGAGAGCATAATTTACTTCAATCATTTTGGGTAACTCAGTTTACAAAGGTGAACATATATTACCTTATGAAAATTTTTTAAAATATTTATTTATTTATTTACTTTGAGAGAGAAAGCATGAGTCGGGGGTGGGGGAGCAGGGGCATGGAGAGTGAGAGAGAGAGAGAGAGAGAGAGAATCCCAAGCAGGCTCTGGACTGTCAGCATAAAGCCCCAGGGGCTCCGTCTCACAAACATGAGATCATGACCTGAACCAAAAATCATGAGTCAGAGTTTTAACTGACTGAGCTGCCCAGGCCTTCCATGCTGTGAAGATTTTATACATGTGTGTACATATTGTACACCAAACATAAATGTGTACATAGTATGCCAATAAAGGGCATATTTAGCAGCATTATCTTTGGCCAAAAAATTGGAAACAATTCAAATACTATACTATCATCAACTATAGAATGATAAATATTGATATTATCATATGATACAATGCTAAACAACAATAAGAAGAACAAAGTGTGCTAGACACAACAAGGATAAATCTTGAAAATATAACACTGATATAAGAAGCCAAACATACCCCAAAAAATAAATAAAATATGTCTGATTTCAAATAAGACAATACTGATTTCTTAGACACAACTAACAGAAACTGAGATAGTGGTAGTTACCTTTACAAGGTGATACCACTGGAAGCTCTGGTAATATTCTAATTCTTGATTCTGGTGCTAGTTAAAAATTCATCAAATTGCTGGGGTACCTGGGTAGTGCAGTCAGTTAAGCGTGTGACTCTTGGTTGCCGCTCAGGTAATGATCTCACAGTTTCATGAGTTTAACCCTTGCGTTGGGCTCTGTACTGTGGTACTGAGTTGTACCTCGTGTTGTGGCCTGCCTGTGATATTCTCTCTCTCTCTCTCTCTCTTTCTCTGTGTGTCTCTCTCTCTCCTTCTCTCACTCTCTGCCTCTCCCCTGCTCATGTCATGTCTGTTTCTTTCAAAATAAATGAATAAATTTAAAAAAGTAAAAAAATTAAAATTCATCAAATTATAAAAGTTAGGGCCTCTGCACTCTCTTCTTTATTAGTAATGCATTAATTTCCTAGGTCTGCTATAACAACCACAAATTGGGAAGTTTAAAACAGAAAGCTCTTCTTTCACAGTTCAGGAAGCTATAATTCCAAAATCACAGTGTTGGCAAGATTGGTTCCTTTTGGAGTCACTACAGGAGAATCTGTTCCATGCCTCTCTCCTGGCTTTTGGCAGCTGTTAGCAATATTTGGCATTTCTTGGTTTGTAGATCCATTACTCCAATTTTTGGCTCTATCCTCACATGGCCTTTTCTTCCTGTCTCTCTGTGTCCTTTTCTGTCTCTTAAAAGTAAACTCATTGGACTTAGAGCCCACCTTAATTCCAGTCCAAACTCCTCTTGATCCTTATCTTAATTACATTAGCAAAGACCCTATTTCCAAATAATGTCACAATCTGATGTTCTGGGTATTTATAAACTTGGAGGAAACAGTATTCAACCTGTTATGGTTATGCTTCAATAAGTTACTTTTAAGAATATACTGTCAAAATAATATTTAGTGTTAGATTAATCAAGTGTTTGACACCCATGGGGGCGCTTTAGTTTTAAGCTAAATTTTATGGGACAATAGAATTATATTTTGAATACCTTTTTATCATCCATTAGAATCATATAAATAAGCATATATATCTTTTATTTCTAACAGAACTGTTTCTAGCATATTGGAGAATATGAGTATTTTCCATCATCTGTGCTCGATGTTGCTTATTTTCCCTTGACTTCGATTTAGAATTTTAAATTTGACAAAATGGAAAAACAAAACTGATTTTATGGATACAGATTAACTTTAAATAACTACATTTATAAGCTTAAAATCACTCATTATAGAATGAATGTACTGATATCATACTGATAATAGCTATATCTTAATATGCTACAAAACTGACTTTGATCTTTAAGTTGAAATTTGAAAACTAAAATACTTTATTTCTTATATTGGCACACAATTTAAAAAAGCATCCCAAACATACATCAGATTAAATATACTTATCACATAAATATATAATTATAGCCATCTTACTCATAAAACTGTTGTTTTTATTTAATTCTAGAGACAATTTTAGATTTAATCCTCACCTTTTCACAAAAGTGAAATTCTTTTATCATTTTACATGCAATATGTTCATCATGATTTTCTATGTAGCATATTAAAGAATGCTGTCTCTATTTAATCTATATAGCATTTAAACTTAATCTCAATTTTAAATTAAGAAAAGAGTGTTTTAGCATTGCTTATTTATATGCATACCAAAATATCTTACCTTGGATTTATGATGTTGTTTGTAAACTCTGGAGATATTAATGCTAATTTCATCTCTGTTGCATCTTGGATAATCTGTTCTGAGGCTTTGTGTATTGCTGACATACAATGTTCAGATTTTATTTTTCATTAGCGGAGCCTGTTGTCTTAGTCCTGCTATCACCCAAGCTTGTTACTGTTTATCCTGCTCATGCAGCTGCAAGGTTCAATCCCTGTCCATCATATTCTCTATTGCCCAATGTCTGTACTTCCTTTGTGTTTTTATTTATTGGCATAAGCTCTTTTTCCTCTTTGGGAATGTCATAGTTGGTCTAACAGTAAGAATCATTTAAGGATATTCTTTCATTTTCAAAATATAGTTTAGCCTTTATATGGAGAAAGAGAGGGAGAGAGAAGGTAATGATGTTTTTCAATAATAATATGTTTAAAATAGGAAATTAGTTAGAGAAAGTTATTGGAAAACAAATTTAGTCATTATAGAGTTATAGCATCAGGAAACCAACATATAGAAGGTATTTTTAAAAAACAGCCACCAAACAATCTCCAAGACATTGGCCTTACAAAACGTCTGGGAGAGGAACTATTAAAACATCAGAACTGTCTCAGAAAAATCTACACCAGCAGTCGTGTGAAGACCAGTGAATGAAGTTATGAATAGGACAGTAGACTGTGGCATCCCATAATTAATGGATTAATAAAAATTATTTGAAAACAGCATACTTCAGGTTTTTTGTAAATAGAAAATATGCACTTTTTTTTTTCCAAATAAGTATATTTTACCCACATTTTTCCAATTTGTTTATCTGTTCTTGTCATGGTACTCTGTATAGATGGGAAAGTATAACAGTATTAATAAGGCAAAATCCGTGGAGGATCTCTGAATGAAGCAAACAAAAAAGGGATATATTATTTAGAAAATTAATGATGAGTAAAAGATCACTCTGCATTGTAATTTGTTGCTTGACCTCTAACACTTGAAAATCATTCTAGAAGAATGAAGAGCTAATCTTGTTTTTCCCACTTGGCAGGATATTTTCTTTTCTTTTCTTTTAATTTTTAATGTTTATGTATTTTTGAGAGAGCAAGAATGAGACAGAGCACCAGCAGGCGAGGGGCAGAGAAAGAGGGAGACCCAGAATCAGAAGTAGGCTCCAGGCTCTGAGCTGGCAGCACAGAGCCCAATGCGGGTCTCAAACTCACAAACTGTGAGATCATGACCTGAGCCAAAGTCAGATGCTTAACCAAATGAGCCACCCAGATGCCCTGGCAAGATATTTTCTAAGTCCACTAGTAGCCAGTGTTCTACTGAAAGCCTGAATAATGTTTCTCCAGTATAAAGTCAAAATATAAGTTGGAAGTCAGAAAAAAATGTTTGCTTTCAATCAGATGAAAGGAGGGACCATTTTAAAACTATCTTCATGTTTATAAAAAAGATATTTTTCCAGTCTAGGGCAAAATAAGCACAAGATGGCAGAGATGGAATATTCATAAAATAACATATATTTCAGGTATGACTTAATCTGTTTTGGTTAGAAATAAAATCTAATTTTATCTTTAAAAAAATCTATGTTTAATCCAATGTCAAAGAATACTGTATATTTTTTTTCCAAAATATGTAACTTAATGCAACAAGAACCCACATTTTAAAGGTTTTAACTAATCAAGCTAACAGTTTTCACAACATATCTTCTTCTAATATCATAATTAGAAAGAAACATTTCATGTAGTGCAATTGTCACCAGCAAGATTCCAATTTAACTATAATAGCATTAGTGAGTAACAGGGCATGGAAATGAGCTGTACAAACTGGCAGCATAAGGAAAAGGTTTTATATCCACACTCTATTTAGAATGTGATCACTACCATCTCAGTGTCTCTGTGATTGCTCAATTTCTCAGGTAAAAATAAACTTAACATGTTTAAACAATTAAAAGTTAAAATGAAAAATTCAAGTCAACATAAAGTCAGAGAGTAAGGCAAGGATACAATTCATGTTTCCTTTACCTGCACCCTCCCCCATATACACATAACTAAAATCAAATAAGATGTAATATCTCAATTAACAGTAAATTACATATAGACTAAAAATGCTCATCCATTTTAAGCTATTCTTTTGTCTCAGATTTTCAGTATACTTTGTTGCATGCAGTTGTAGATGTAGATCGAGACTAGATAAGGTATCTGCAATATAGCGATTGAAACGGGTATAAACAAAGATAGTTATGGAAGTAAATATTATTATTAATTCTAATAAATTTTGGACATATGGCAAGGAGGTAATCACCAAACTGGAAACTGCTGTCATTATCTTTCCAACCTATACATTCTTAGAAGTAATTTTAATAACATATCCATTAATATATTTGAGTATTTGTAAAATAAATGAAATATTGTTCTATAAATCAAACCATAAAAATTGAAATGTATTAAAATTTGGTCCGCTATTAACTAAAGATAAACATATCTGTGTATTTCAATAGAGCAGAAAGTGCTAAATTTCAGAAAATTTGCAGGCCTGAGAGAAATTTCCATTTTTAAAAGGGATCACAAGTAAGAAACACTACTCTGTGAATTTTATACCTATGCAACTCTTAAATTTTAAAATGAAACAAAGAATGTCTCTTGTTCCGAAAGTATGAGTGACTTAATATGTTGAAATTGCTTACAATTTCTCCATGACTAATTAGTAGATGTATAATGCATGTGATTTCTCCTACAATGTGTGATACACTTTTGGTGAACATCCACTGTTGTTTCCATAATCACTCTTATAATTATCTAACAGAAAGCTGTCTACACAATGGTTACAGATTGACAAATTTTATTTAGTTAGTTATGTATTCAAATTTTTATTTAAATCTAATTAGTTAACATACAATGCAATATTGGCTTCATTAGTAGAATTCAGTGGTTCATCACTGACATACAACAACCAGTGCACATCATAACAAGTGCACTCCTTAATATCTATCACCTGTCTTGTCCACTGTCCACCCATCTCTCCCCCTCAAGCCTCTCTTTTGCTTCCTTCTCCCTTTTCTCTCCTCCCATGTGTCCATCTGTTTCTTAAATTCCACATATGAGTGAAATCGTATGGTACTTGGCTTTCTCTCCTTATTTCACTTAGCATAATACACTCTAGCTTTATCCATGTAATTGCAAATGGCAAAATTTCATTTTTTATGGCTGAGTAATATTCCATTGTACATATATACCACCTCTTTTTTTCCCCACTTAAATAGTTTATTGTCAAGTTGGTTTACATAGAACACCCAGTGCTCATCCCAACATGGCCCTCCTCCATGCCCATCACCCCCTCCCATCTCCCCCTCCTCCCTCACCCCTCAGTTTGTTCTCAGCATTCAAGTGTCTCTCATGGTTTGCCTCCCTCCCTCTCCCCAACTATTTTTCCCCCTCTTCTCCAACATGGTCCTACGTTAACTTCCTCCTAATCCACCTATATGTGCAAACATATGGTATCTGTCCTTCTCTGCCTGACTTATTTTGCTCAGCATAACACCATCTAGTTCCGTCCATGCTGCTACAAATGGCCAGATTTCATTCTTTCTCATTGCCATGTAATATTCCATTGAATAAATATACCACCTCTTCTTGATCCATTCATCAGTTGATGGACACTTATGTTCTTTCCATGTTTTGGCTATTGTTGAGAGTACTGTCATGAACATTGGGGTACCTGTGCCCCTATACATCAGCACTCCTGTATCCCTTGGGTAAATTCCTAGCAGTACTAATGCTAGGTCATAGGGAAGTTCTATTGTTAATTTTTTGAGGAACTTTCATACTGTTTTTCATAGGGGTTGCACGAGCTTACATTCCCACCAGCAGTGTAGGAGGGTGTCCTTTTCTCCACATCCTCACCAGCATCTAGAGTTCTCTGATTTGCTCAATTTAGTCACTCTGACTGGTATGAGGTGGTATCTCAGTGTGGTTTTGAATTGTATTTCCCTGATGAAGAGGGTCGCTGAGCATCGTTTCATGTGTCTGTTGGCCACCTGGATGTCCTCTTTGGAGAAGTGTCTGTTCATGTCTTCTACCCATTTACTCACTGGATTATTTCTTTTTCGGGTGTGGAATTTGAGGAGTTCCTTATAGATATTGGATACTAGCCCTTTATCTGATATGTCATTTGCAAGTATCTTTTCCCATTCTGTCAGCTACCTATTAGTTTTATGGATTGTTTCCCTTGCTGAGCAGAAGCTTTTTATCTTGATGAGATCCCAGTAGTTCATTTTTGCTCTTGATTCTCTTGCCTTTGGGGATGTGTCGAGTAAGAAATTGCTGTGGTTGAGGTCAAGGAGGTTTTTTCCTGCTTTCTCCTCTAGGGTTTTGATGGTTTCCTGTCTCACATTCAGGTCCTTTATCCATTTTGAGTTTATTTTTGTGTATGGTGTGAGAAAATGATCTAGTTTCATTCTTCTACATGTTGCTGTCCAGTTCTCCCAGCACCATTTGTTAAAGAGGCAGTCTATTTTCCATAGTCTCTTTCCCACTTTGTCAAATTTTAGTTGGCCATACACTTGAGGGTCCAATTCTGAGTTCTCTATTCTATTCCAATGGTGTATGTGTCTGTTTTTGTGCCAATACCACATTGTCTTGATGATGAAAGCTATGAAGTAGAGGCTAAGTATGGGATGATGATGCCTCCCATTTTGGTTTTCTTCTGCAATATTACTTTGGCTATTTTGGGGTCTTTTGTGGCTCCATACAAATTTTAGGATAGTTTGTTCTAGTTTTGAGAAGAATGCTGGTGCAATTTTGATTGGGATTGCATTGAATGTGTAGATTTCTTTGGGTAGTAATGGCATTTTAACTATATTTATTCTTCCGACCCATGAGCATGGAATGCTTTTCCATTTCTTTGTGTCTTCTTCAATTTCCTTCATAAGTTTTCTATAGTTTTCATCATACAGATCTCATATCTTTGTTTAGGTTTATTCCTAGATATTTTATGTTTTTATGTGCAATTGTGAATGGGATCAGTTTCTTGATTTCTCTTTCTGTTGCTTCATTATTGGTGTATAAAAATGCAACCAATTTCTGTACATTGATTTTGTATCCTGCAACATTGCTGAATTCATGGATCAGTTCTAGTAGGCTTCTAATGGAGTCTGTCGGGTCTTCTATGTAGAGCACCATGTCGTCTGTGAAAAGTGAAAGTTTGCCTTCTTCTTTGCCAATTATGTTGCCTTTGATTTCCTTTTATTGTCTGATGGCTGATGCTAGGACTTCCAGCACTATGTTAAACAACACTGGTGAGAGGAGACATCCCTGTCATGTTCCTGATCTCAGGGGGAAAGATCTCAGTTTTTCCCCGTTGAGGATGATGTTAGCTGAAGGCTTCTCATAGATGGCTTTTATGATGTTTACATAAGTTCCTTTTATCCTGACTTTCTCAAGGGTCTTTATTAAGAAGAGATGCTGTATCTTGTCAAATGCTTTTTCTGCACGTATCAACAGGATCATATGGGTTTTATCTTTTCTTTTGTTGATGTGAGATATCACATTGATTGATTTGCAAATATTGAACCAGCCTTGTAACCCAGGAATGAATCCCACTTGATCTTGGTGGATAATTCTTTTCATGTGCTGTTGGATTTGATTTGCAAGCATCTTGTTGGGGATTTTTGCATCCGTATTCATCAAGGATATTGGCTTGTAGTTCTCTTTCTTTGCTGGGTTTCTGTCTGGCTTGGGAATCAAAGTGATGCTGGCTTCGTGCAGTAAGTCTGGAAGTTTTCCTTTGATTTCTGTTTTTTGGAATAGCTTGAGAAGAATGGGTATTAATTCTGTTTTAAGTGTCTGGTAAAATTCCCCAGGGAATTCACCTGGCTGAAGGCTCTATTTGTTGGGAGATTTTGGATAACTGATTCAATTTCCTCACTAATTATGGGTCTGTTTAAATTTTCTATCTCTTCCCATGTGAATTATGGTAGTGAGTGTGTGTTTAGGAATTTGTCCATTTCTTCTAAGTTGTCCAATTTGTTGCCATAAAATTTTTCATAGTATTCCCTGATAATTGCTTGTATTTCCGAGGGGTTAGTTGTAATAAGTCATTTCTCATTCATGATTTTGTCTATTTGAGTGCTCTCTCTTTTCTTTTTGAGAAGCCTGGGTACAGGTTTGTCAATTTTATTTTTTCAAGAAACCAATTCTTGGTTTCATTGATCTATGCAACTCTTTCTTTGGTTTCTGTATTGTTTATTTCTGCCCTGATTTTTATTATTTCTCTTCTCCTCCTGTGTTCAGGGTGCTCTTGTTGCTCTCCCTCTAGCTCCTTTAGGTGCACTGTTAGATTTTGCACTAGCACTTTTTCTAATTTCTTGAAATAGGCCTGGAGTGCAATGTACTTTCCTCTTAGGACTGCCTTTGCCACATCCCATAGAGTTTGGATTGTTGTATTATCGTTATCATTTATTTCCATATATTTTTTAATTTCTTCTCTAATTGCTCAATTGGCCCATTCGTTCTTTAGTAGGGTGTTCTTTAACTTCCATTTTTTGGAGGTTTTCCAGACTTGTTCCTGTGATTGATTTCAAGTTTCATAGCACTGCAATTTGAAAGTGTGCATGGTATGATCTCAATTCTTTTATATTTATTGAGGGCTGCTTTATGTCCCTGTATGTGATCTATCTTGGAGAATGTGCCATATGCGCTTGAGAAGAAAGTGAATTCCATGGCCTCAGGATATAGAGTTCTAAATATATCTGTCAAATCCATCTGGTTCAATGTGTCATTCAAATCCATTGATTCTTTAATGATTTTCTGTCTAGTTGATATATCAATTGCTGTATGTAGAGTATTAAAGTCACATGCTATTAGCACATTCTTATCCATAAGATTGTTTCTGTTTGTGATTGTTTTATATATTTAGGTGCTTCCATATTCGGTGCGTAGACATTTATAATTGTTAGTTCTTCCTGATGGATAGACTCTGTAATTATTATATAATGCCTTCTTCATCCCTTGTTACTGTCTTTACCTTAAAGTCCATTTTGTCTGATTTAAGTATAGCTACTCCAGCTTTCTTTTGACTTCCAGTAGCATGATATATATTTCTCCATCCCCTTACTTTCAATCTGAAGGTGTCCTCCAGTCTAAAATGAGTTTCTTGTAGACAGCAAATAGATGGATTTTGTTTTTTTATTCATTCTCTACCCTATGTTTTTTTATTGGAGCATTCAGCCCATTTACATTCAGTGTTATTATTGAAGTATATGGGTTTAGAATCATTGTGTCCTTGTGGGATTCATGCTTGTGGTGGTGTCTCTTGTATCTTGCGTTTCTTGTAACATTTCCCTCAGAGAATCCCCCTCAGGATTTCTTGTAGGGCTGGTTTAGTGGTGACAAATTCTTTCAATTTTTGTTTATTTGGAAAAACTTTTATCTCTCCTTCTATTCTGAATGACAGGCTTGCTGGATAGAAGATTCTTGGCTGCATATTTTTTCTGTTCATCACATTGAAGATTTTCTGCCATTCCTTTTGGGCCTGCCAAGTTTCAGTAAATAGGTCCGTCACCACTCTGATAGGTTTCCCTTTGTATGTTAGGGCCCTTTTCTCCCTAGCTGCTTTCAGAATTCTCTCTTTGTCCTTATATTTTGTCAGTTTCACTATGATATGTCATTCAGAAGATCGATTCAAGTTACATCTGAGGGGAGATCTCTGTGCCTTTTGAATTTCAATGTCTACTTCTCTCCCCAGTTTGGGGAAGTTTTCTGCTGTAGTTTGTTCAAGGACTCCTTCAGCACTTTTCCCTTTCTCTTCCTTCTGGGGTTCCTAGGATACGAATATTGTTTCGTTTGATTTTATTTCTGAGCTCTTGATCTCTCCTGTCATGTTCCTGGATCTTTATCTCTCTTTTTCTTGGCTTCCTCTTTTTCTATAATTGTGTCTTTTAATTCATCTATTCTCCTCTCAACCTCTTCAATCCTTGTATTGGATGCCTCCATTTTATTATGCATCTTATTTATAGCATTTTTTAATTCATCACAACTATTTTCTTTTTTTTTTAGTTGATTTTATTTTATTTTATTTTTTTTTTTTTTTACAAATAGTTTATTGTCAAATTAGTTTCCACATAACACCCAGTGCTCATCCCCACAAGTGCCCTCCTCCATGCCCATTCCCCCTCCCCCCCACATCAATCAGTCCTTAGTTTTTGTCAGCATTCAAGAGTCTCTCATGGTTTGCCTCTCTCCCTTTCCCCCACCATTTCCGCCCTTCTTCTCCCGATTGGTCCTCTGTTAAGTTCCTCCTAGTCCTCCTATACGTGCACACATATGATATTTGTCCTTCTCTGCCTGACTTATTTCGCTCAGCATAACACCCTCAAGGTCCATCCATGTTGCTACACATGGCCAGATTTCATTGTTTCTCATTGCCATGTAGTATTCCATGGTATAGATAAACCACATCTTCTTGATCCATTCATCTGTTGATGGACACTTAGGCTCTTTCCATGTTTTAGCTATTGTGGAGAGTGCTGCTATGAACATTGGGGTACATGTGCTCCTATGCCTCAGCATTTCTGTATCCCTTGGGTAAATTCCTAGCAGTGCTATTGCTGGGTCATAGGGGAGTTCTATTGTTAGTTTCCTGAGGAACCTCCACACTGTTTTCCAGAGGGGCTGTACCAGTTTACATTCCCACCAACAGTGTAGGAGGGTGCCCGTTTCTCCACATCCTCGCCAGCATCTAGAGTTCTCTGATTTGCTCATTTTAGCCACTCTGACTGGCGTGAGGTGGTATCTCAGTGTGGTTTTGATTTGTATTTCCCTGATGAGGAGGGATGCTGAGCATCGTTTCATGTGTCTGTTGGCCATCTGGATGTCCTCTTTGGAGAAGTGTCTGTTCATGTCTTCTGCCCATTTCTTCACTGGGTTGTTTGTTTTTCGGGCGTGTAGTTTGGTGAGTTCCTTATAGATTCTGGATATTAACCCTTTATCTGATATGTCATTTGCAACTATCTTTTCCCATTCCGTTGGTTGCCTATTAATTTTCTGGGTTGTTTCCTTGGCTGTGCAGAAGCTTTTAATCTTGATGAGGTCCCAACAGTTTATTTTTGCTCTTGATTCCCTTGCTTTTGGGGATGTGTCAAGTAAGAAGTTGCTGCGGTGGAGGTCAAGGAGGTTGTTTCCTGCTTTCTCCTCTAGGGTGTTGATAGTTTCCTGTCTCACGTTCAGGTCCTTTATCCATTTTGAGTTGATTTTTGTGCATGGTGTGAGAAAATGATCTAGTTTCATTCTTCTGCATGTTGCTGTCCAGTTCTCCCAACACCATCTGTTAAAAAGGCTGTCTTTTTTCCATTGGATATTCTTTCCTGCTTTGTCAAAGATCAGTTGGCTGTATACTTTTGGGTCCACTTCTGAGTTCTCAATTCTGTTCCATTGGTCTATGTGTCTGTTTTTGTGCCAATACCA
This sequence comes from Hyaena hyaena, assembly GCF_003009895.1. Taxonomy (NCBI): domain Eukaryota; kingdom Metazoa; phylum Chordata; class Mammalia; order Carnivora; family Hyaenidae; genus Hyaena; species Hyaena hyaena. The sequence continues at coordinate 35,284 of NW_024081703.1, forward strand.
TACTGTCTTGATGATGACAGCTTTGGAGTAGAGGCTAAAGTCTGGGATGGTTTTGGTTTTATTTTTCAGGATTACTTTGGCTATTTGAGGTCTTTTGTGGTTCCATACAAATTTTTGGATAGTTTGTTCTAGTTTTGAGATGTATGCTGGTGCAATTTTGATGGGAATTGCATTGAATGTGTAGAGTGCTTCAGGTAGTAATGACATCTTAACTATATTTATTCTTCCTATCCATGAGCATGGAATGTTTTTCCATTTCTTTGTGTCTTCTTCAATTTCCTTCATAAGTTTTCTATAGTTTTCATCATACAGATCTCTTGTATCCTTGGTTAGGTTTATTCCGAGGTATTTTATGGTTTTTTGTGCAATTGCATCACAACTATTTTCATCTCCATAGTCTTTGTAGCAATAGTTTCTCTGACGTCTTCCATGGCTTTTTCTAGCCCAGTGATTAATTTTATGACTATTGTTCTAAATTCTTGTTCAATTATGTTGCTAATATCTGTTTTAGGGAGATTTTTAGCTGTCATTTCTTCCTGGAATTTCTTTGGAGGAGAGTTCTTCCATTTCATCATTTTGGTTAGCTTTCCGTCTCTTGTCAGTTTTAAAGATTGTTATGCCCTTTGCACCTGTGAGTACTGCTGTATGAAAGAAGGCTTTGACTGTTCAGGGCCTGTCCACTCAAGAAGTGTTTTTTGATTGGTGTCTCTTGGTTTCTCTTGCTGAGACTTTGGTTATTTTGTTTCCCTACTTATCGTGGCATTTGGGACTCTCCACCATGTGTACTTTGGCTTGTGTCTTGAAGTTGCTGCACTTATGAGGTTTCCTTCCCAGTGTCTTCTGTGCCTTTCTCTTCCAAAGTCCTGTGGCTCAGTGTCCTGTGTCTTCAGGCCTCTTCTCTTTGAGAGATGGGTGCAAGCGAAATTCACGGAGCTCCCTACTTCTCTGCCATCTTGTCTCTCCTCCAGAAGTGGGTTACTACCTCTTCTTTATCCATTCATCAGTTGATGGACACTGGGGCTTCTTCCACAGCTTGGCTATTGTAGATAATGCTGATATAAACACCAGAGTGTATGTATCCCTTCATATTAGTATTTTTGTATTCTTTGGGTAAATACCCAGTAGTGCATAGTACACTATACACTATAGTAGGGTAGTTCTATTTTTAACTCTTTGAGGAATTGTTTCCCATAGTGGTTGCACCAGCTTTCATTTCCACCAACAGTGCAAGAGAGTTCATTTTTCTCCTTATCCATGCTAACACCTGCTATTTCTTGTGTTATTGATTTTAGCCATTCTGCAGGTGTGAGGTGGTATCTCATCATGGTTTTGATTTTTATTTCCCTGATAATAAGTGATGCTGAGCAACTTTTCATGTCAGACGGACACATTTTTAGACCTTACTTCATAACACAGTATCTATTTACACTCAGCTTTTCTGGCATTTTGCATATAAGTATTCTAATTAGAGAAATCACAGCTAAACTATGCTTTCTATTAAAAGATAATTTTTTATTCTTTATATTTATTGTTTAAAATAGGATATGGGATTGCTAATGTCTCTATTTGTACTAATTTTATGCTAGTTTTTTTTTTGAGACGTAATTAACTACAATATAGTCTAAGTATTCATAGTGTATGACTGGTAGTTTGTGACAATGTATACATCTGTGAAATAATAAAAATAGTCAGGCTATTGAACTCACCTCCATAAACTGTAAAAGTTTGTGTTTTCCCTTGGTAATCACACTTTCCAAACGACCCACCTCCCAACTTCCAGGTAACTTCCAAGTTACTTGCTACTTCCAAGATTCTCTCACTGAGAATCTAGTTTTGGTTTTTGACAGTGTAATTACAATGTGTCTTGATGTGGGTCTTTGAATTCATCTTGTATGGATTTGGCTTCTATACTGGATTAAATTGTGTTCCCCCAAATACATATCTACTGGACGCCATGTATATGACCTTATTTGAAAGTGTCTTTACAGATATCATCAAATTAAGATTGAAGACATAGTGGATTAGGTCGGTCTTAAATCCAGTATGACAGGTGCCCTTATAAAAAGGATATTTAGACACAGACCCACAAGGACAGCACAATATGATGACAAAGGCAGAGAATGAGGTGACATATCTACAAGTCAAGTGATTTCAAGGGTGGCTCACAACCACCAGAAACTAGGAGAGAAGCATGGAATGAATTCTCCCTCAGAACTTCCAAGAGAAACCAATCTTGTCAATACTTTAATTTTAGATTTCTAATCTTCTGAATTATGATAAAATAAATTTCTGTTTCTTTTAATTAATTTATTTAATTTTGAGAGAGAGAAAGAGAGAGTGGGGGCAGAGGAGACACAGAATCTGAAGTAGGCTCTAGGCTTGGAGCTGTTAGCACAGAGCCTGACATGGGGCTTGGACCTGTGACCAGCAAGATCGTTACCTTAAGTTGGACACTTAACTCACTGAGCCACCTAGGTACCCCAAATTTCTGTTGTTTTAAGCCACCCAACTTGTAGTAATTTGTTACAATGGTCCTAGGAAACTCATAAAACTTAACCTCTTTATGTGCATAAGCTTACAGCTAAAGCTGGAATTTATGTATGTATTATGTATGTACAGCTGAAGCTGGAATATATGTATTTTACAAATTACAATAGTAAGTTAGTGGAATCCTCTAGTTCCTAGTGGTGGTGAAGTTTTAGGTAATGTGAGATTATATAATGATATGGAGTTTGAAAAGTGTATATTTTTTGGACTGTATGGACATAATACACTTGGGGTCCTCGCTTTTGGTTGTCCTTTTAAGATGTGTCTAAGGGTTATTATGCAAACAGAAGGATTTTTGTAGAGAGGGGAGCCAAGGCTTAACGAGGAAAAGAATTGGGAGCTATTTCTAAGGAGGAGAAAAAAGGTCTAATTAAGATTTCTTTTCCCAATACTGAATTTCCTTCTTAGGTTTTTCACAAGATTTCAGAATTTCTATGAGCAATTGACTGCTGTAAGCTTCTCACTCTTATCCTTCTCTGAAAGAATTACTTAATATAGCTATCTAGACATGTTAACCATTATATTTTGGTGTATAGTGAAGAAGTAACTTCATTTTTTTATTATGTTCTTGTTGTTAGTGTCATTATTTTAGATAATAAGTTCCAGATGATATGAACCATATCCAGACTTGAAGTGAGGATTGTAAGACTTCAAGCAGGATATAATGATTGGAAAGAACTTTTTGCATAACTTATTTTGAGAGTATATATATGGTCAATAGGGCAGATCACGATACTTTACTATTATCTGCAATTATTTATTTCCTATCAAATGATACCATATTCTGTCCCTACCCAAGGCCCCACTCACAGTGGTAAAATACATTCATATGACATAAATTTTGGGCATGACGATGAGATGAAATTTGGCAATCTGAACATGAGCAGATATGACTTATAATACACTTGAGCAGCAAAAATAACTAAGTTTATATCAGCTATTTTGCTTTTTCCTTTGGCCAACAGCAGTGATGCCCCAAATAGAGATTTTTCCTTTAGCCACAGTCCAACACGTAAAGACACATGGAACACACATATAGCTCCTGAGTAAAAGTAAATGTACTTAAAATTACTAAAAATAATGATTTATGCCACTGACATTTAGGGGCTGTTTGTTAACAAAGCAAATCTGTCTAAATACAGCCTTTAAAACTAAAAATGTAATAATAGTTATAAAACCTATTTTAATACCTACAGATAATGAGTGGATTGAAATTTTGTAAATTTCTTCATCTTTCACAGTATATATGTAATATATATTGTTGTATTTGGAACATTATGTTAAAAGGGAACATGTGAATACATATTATTATAATGGAAACATTACATTAAAAAATAAAAAAAATATGACTACTATGATTTTTTTTATCCTCTTTCTTATCTGTAGTCTAAATAACACTTATCAGAAATTTAGCAGTAATGTCCACTGCAATGGGACTTTGTGGCAACTCATATCACAATTTGGAGTCTCTTTCCACATTCATGAATTGAGCTATCCTTGTGATGTGTTCTGGGCAATAAAATGTGAGGGAAATGATAGTGCATTAGATCTGTATTTAGGTCTCAACTGATATTGAATACATCTGCCTATTTTCAGGAACTCATCCTATCACTGTGAGAGCAAGCCAAAGACAGCTTACTGGAAGATGAGAAACATAGGGGTGCTAGAGTCAGTTCTCATTGATTTGGAGGAGACAATTGTGTTCATCTTTTCCCAATTTCCCATTAAGTTATATCACATCATCATACTGGTAGACTGAAATTATCAAGGCTGAGCAATGATCCACCTTTGTGAATCACAATGTTTTCTCAAATTTATCTCCTCATACTAAGGTCTTAATTCAGTAAATTTTTCAACATTTGAAGCCCCTTAGTTTCTGAAATCACTTATTTATCTTTTATTCCTACTTGGAAACTGGCCACTTTTTTTTGAGCTCATCTCTCTGTTTTTTTAAAACACATTTCTTAAAGAAATTACCCCACATTGAATACACTACCAATATTTGTTTCCAATATTTCTATCTAAATATTTTTTAGTTATCCAATATTCCTTGTAAATTATTTTAAACAACAATTTTATCAACTGTTTCACCAATGCAAGATTTAACTTCTGAAAAAATAAAAGTTATTTTTTATAATCTGCTGTATTTATAAGCCAATGCCACATATTTTATTTTTTAAGGCAGCAATCTACTTTTGATACCATGAACCAGGGTTTATCTCCATATTATACCCCCTCAAGGATGTAATTTGGTGGAGATTTTACTGTCTGCAGAGACACAGGTTGCTTGTGGGATATGGCAAATTATGTTCTGCTTCTTAGAGATCTCTACTTTAAAATGACACATGACCTCATATAACATCTGGTGTGACAAAGATTTATACTATCATTTTACCAGAGAGAGTAAAATAAAAAATCTGACAATGATATTAATGATTGCCATGGTAGCTATTAAAAGAAGAAATAATAGAATATCACTTAGACCAGACAGGAAGAATGACATGATTAAAGAAAGAAAGACATGGCAGCTACTGTTTGTTTGGGGGTACATTAATACAGTCTCATGCAGAGTGTAAGATTGAGTATGAAAATAGAGCCAGCATTTGGATGGCTGCCACAGAGAGAGTATTAACGGTCAGTTAGCCTTAGCAAGAGCAGCAGGGATAAGGAAGAGAAAACTAACGTGGCATCCATATGAGTAACCCCATGTCCTATTCCGTTTTGGCACAGAAGGAAACCCAGAATAACAAGAAGAGGAAAAGTAAAAGAGGTGCAGCCGCAGTTTCACTCTTGGAATAGCTATCCGGCTAGCTTTGGGGAAAGAAGGAGGTAAACATTAAAATGAATATAAGACTTGCGAAAAATAAACTCAAAATGGAAGAAAGACCTAAATGTGAGGCAGGAAATCATCAAAATCCTAGAAAGGAAAACAGGCAACAACCTCTTTGACCTCAGCCACTGCTACTTCTTACACAGCATGTCTCTGAAGGCAAGGGAAATAAAAGCAAACTGAACTATTGAAATCTCATCAAGATAAAAAGCTTCTGTACTGTAATGGAAATAATCAACACAACTAGAAGGCAACCCACAGGATTGGAGAAGATATATGCAAATAACATATTGGATAAAGGGTTAGCATAAAAAATCTATAAAGAACTTGCCAAACTCAATACCCAAAAACCAAATAATCCCCTGAAGAAATGGGCAGAAGACATGAATAGACACTTTTCCAAAGAAGACATCCAGATGGCCAAAAGACACATGAAAAGATCCTCAACATCACTCATCATCAGGGAAATACAAATCAAAACCACATTGAGTTGCCACCTCACACTGATCAAAGTGGCTAAAATTAACAACCCAGGAAGCAACAGATACTAGTGAAGATACGGAGAAACAGGAACCCTCTTGCACTGTTGGTGGGAATGCAAACTGGTGCAGCCGCTCTGGAAAACAGTGTGGAGGATCCTCAAAAAATTAAAAATAGAACTACCCTATGAGGCAGCAATAGCACTACTAGGAATTTATCCAAGGGATAAAGGAGTGCTAATTCACAGGGGCACTTGTACCCAATGTTTATAGCAGCACCTTCAACAATAGCCAAATCATGGAAAGAGCCCAAATGTCCATCAACTGATGAACTGACAAAGAAGATGTGGTTTATATATACAATGGAATACTACTTGGTAATGAGAAAGAATATAATCCTGCCATTTGCAACAACGTGGATGGAAATGGAGGGTATTACACTCAGTGAAATAAGTCAGCTAGAGAAAGAAAGATATCATATGGTTTCACTCATATGTGGAACTTGAGAAACTTAACAGAAGACCATGGGGAAAGGGAAGGGAAAAAATAGTTTCAAACAGAGAGGGAGGGAAACCCATAAGAGACGCTTATATGCAGAGAACAAACTGAGGGTTGATGGGGATGGGTAGGGGAGGGGGGAAAATGGGTAATGAGCATTGAGGGAGATACTTGTTGGGATGAGCACTAGGTATTGTATGTAAGCAATGAATCACAGGAATCTACCCCTGAAACTGAGAACACACTGTATATACTGTATGATAGCTAACTTGACAATAAATTATATTAAAATAAATAAAATAAAGTCACACTGTATTTACTACATGTAAAAAATGAATATGAGACTAAAGCTTTAAATTTGGCAAAATTTTTGTTTATAATTGAAATGACCAGAATGTTGAAAATGTGCACAAAATACTACTATTGTGAAATCAAAAGGGAGATTTTTAAAATATGGTTGAAAGCAGTGTTTGGAAACAAATAAAGTAGGTAAAGTCATTTCTTATTATTGGTGGACAGTTATGTTCTAGAAAGTCATCGCACATGCTGAAATAGCAAATACAGAACCACTGCTCCTAGGGAAAATGCAAGGTCATATTCCTAAGAACTGACCACAACACTTTTATTAACTGATCAATATACAATCCTATTTTATGTGTTTCTGTTTAAAGACACCTCCTTTAATATAAATTATTGATTAATCAGCTTTGAACCAATGGCACTATAACTCTTGCCTGAATGCAGCTTATCTTTGGATGACACATCATAGGATTTTGCACTGAGGGACACTAGACAGTGAGTCAGCATTATATTGGAGACCATTTAAAGAAGATAAATTAACAATCAAAAGCACAAATATATAAAAACAAATCAGAAGAACAAAAAACAAAGTTTAGCACCAAATAGACTGAGGGATATGCCAGAAGGATTGTTGGTTTGAAAATATTCCATTTGTATGTGAGACAGGTTGAGTCTACTTTGATTCTAAGTAAGGTTTTGAAACATAATACAAAAGTCCAGGACTCCAGGAATTGTTGTGAGAAAAGAGCAAACAAGGTATTTGTGTGGTTGGAGTAGGAAGTTCTAGTTTGGAGTTTGAAAAGCACTTTGAAAAAATAATCTTGAATATATAATAATGTATACATATATATTTGTATATAAATGTATTTATAATTGTAATAAATTACAAAAGAGTAGGAATATCAAAAAGGAGCTGTCTCTTTTACTCAAATCCTCCCACTATTCAGAACTCCTCACTGGAATGATAAATATTGTTATGCAGAGGGAAGGAATCTAGAAGGACATGACATTTGAGAGGGGCTTTAATAGGTCTTCTGGATTTGGAGAGATGAAGATGGATTATCAGTGCATTTATAAAGACATTATGAGAAAATCTTGATTGAAAGAAATCATGGGGAGAAACTGTGAGGAGGCTTGAAATAAGAAGAAAATTGCCAATTATAGATTTAGTGAGAATTTCTAAGTTACATGATCATAATACAATTCTCTTTTGAATCATGAGTTAAATATGCCAAGGAGTAGAAATTATATCAGTTGATCTCAGAAGTGTATTCTTAATTTCCCTTCACTGTTAAAATTGTTCCTTAATATCCAATGAAAATCTCCACCTATTAATTTTATCCCAGTGATTTATTTTAGTAGGAAAAGGATTATATAAGACTACAAGAAAACCAAATCAAACAGTAAAAAGAAATTAATAAAATACAACATTGTTTGAATTTAACAGTTATTTCTGATAGTTTCAAAAGCCTTTGGGGTTTTAAACAAACTCAACTGAAATAGTTCTACAGTCCCATGAAGTAGGGGCAGGCATTATAATCTCTATATTACAGCTGGGAACCTTGAGGCACAAAGCCATTTAAGTGATATGTCCAAGGTCACTGAGCAAGTTCACTGGTGAGGCCAAAAATAGAATCTCAATTCTTCAGCTAGTTCTTTGTTCAGAAGACCATATTGGTTCTTTTATTACTCTAAGGATAAAATTTAGCTTTATATCAGAGGATTTTTTTCTTACATGCCAACCAAAAAATCAACATTTAAAAAGATCATTGAATTGATAGTAAATCAAATCATATTTCATGCTTGAGATTTTCAAGTTATTCTTAGAAAAGTGTTTCCTTGTTGTTTAAGAGGAAAATATCCTCACATAGTTTTTTGCTGTTATCATCTCAATTCATAAAACTTTTCTCCCTCCCCTAAATATTTAATGGCTCTATTTAACTATGAATATGTTCTGGTTTCTGCACAAGAAAATGCAAGCCATAGTAATTGGCTTTGCTTTCAGACAGCTGAATCAGCAAGAAATCAGGCAGCCTATAGAAACCTTTTTATTTTCTATCAGTTTTTTAGAGTTTCAAGCCATTGAAATATATTGAAAAATCTGGGAGGGAACTAAACCATGCAAATTAACCTTACATCTGCTTTATACAACTCTTGAACCTCCAGATTTGTAATTCCTTATCTGTGGCTGCTCAAACAATTTTCTGGTTCATAATGCCGTCAGTGCCATGGTAGGAAAGGAAAGTGGATTATAGTCTCCAGTACATATTTGTCTAAAAGTGCTTCTATTTTTCCAGTCATGAAAAGAATTTTTTTCCCCTCTTGTGGGAATCCGTAAGAGCTAGAAATTCTACTTTTTGAGCTTCATATCTACAAATACGGATTTTGTGAAGAATGGTTTTATAAAGTTCAAAGTTGTTAAATATTTTAAAAGAAATATATGTTCACATCCACTAAAAAGTACTATAAATATATTTATTTTTCTTTATGTATGTGCATGCATATGTATAACTCACTATATGTATGTTTATGTATATAATTTCAGAATTATACACAATTATAATAACAGATAGTAACATTTATTAAGTAATTACCTTGTACCAGGCACTCTGTGAAAGTTTTTATAGATATTTCATTTATCCTCATCACAATATTATGGAGTAACTATTATTATTATCTTGACTTAATGAGGAAACTGAGACACTAAAAGCATGTCAATTGCCCAAAGTTGTAGAGCCTTTACGTGGCAGAACAAAGTTATAAACACAGGTAGTTTTAATTCTTCTACACTGTGTGTGAATAGGAACTATATGTGGACATGCAAGTAAATAAAAATGTGTAGTCTAGAGGTTTAGTCAAAACTGACTAGATTCGTAAACTAAGATCCAGAGAAAAGAAATATTTTCTTTTTTTTTTTAATATTTTTATTTATTTCTACGAGAGAGAGAGAGACAGCGTGAGCAGGGGAGGGTCAGAGAGAGAGGGAGTCACAGACTGAAACAGGCTCCAGGCTCTGAGCTGGCAGTCAGCACAGAGCCCGACGCGGGNTTTTATTTATTTCTAGGAGAGAGAGAGACAGCGTGAGCAGGGGAGGGTCAGAGAGAGAGGGAGTCACAGACTGAAACAGGCTCCAGGCTCTGAGCTGGCAGTCAGCACAGAGCCCGACGCGGGGCTCGAACCCACGAACCGCGAGATCATGACCTAAGTGAAAGTCGGACGCTTAACCGACTAAGCCACCCAGGCGCCCCAAAATATTTTCCATAAGTTGTACAGCCACCCAGTTCCCAAACCTGGAGTATGACTCAGGTAGCGTTCCACTATTGCTCTCACGGTTGGCATCATCAGACAATGTCATAAACTGTAAAACAGGTAGGACCTGTTTTTTATATAGATACCCATTTTTTTTATTTAGTGATATTTTTCCAGCTGAGATCATTTCTAAGATTAGGTAGATAAAATATTTTTGTTTAATTTTCTGTTAATGTTTACAAGATAGTTTGTTACCAAAAACAAAACAAAACAAACAAACAATAAAACCAAGACAGTTTGTTACTGCATACACAAATATAGGGATCTCTACACTTTCTCATGGCTGGTGTTTAACAACTTTCTCCACTCCCATCCATTATTCAAACTACTCTAAAAATGTTAAGGAAATAGCTTGTGCTAAGACATTTAGATCTTTGTAATGCTATCTTCAATGGAACATCTTAGTTATTATTTTGGGGTAATTTTGTTGTTGCTCTTGTTGGATTTCACACTCTATTCTTCCTTTCCTTCTCTGAGTTTGACTCCATGCTATTCTGGTCCCACTTGCAACTTTTAAACTGTGCTTCCTCTCATTTCTGTGTGAGCTCTTTCACAAATGTTGACTCGTCTTAATTTTTACTCTATAAAATCCTATTGTCCTTAGTGTATAAACACCCTATGGATGAGGGTCAATCACATTTCCTATAATAAACGTATTTGGATATTTCTATATGTGAATTGCATGCACGTGCACACACACATACACACACACACACACACACACACACACACTAAAGAGAGGATGATGAGCTTCAGATTCCATTTTTCTACTGTACTTTCCAACTCAACCATCCACAACTGAGGGTATAAAACATAAAAATGATGCTCTGAGGTAGTCCTACGGGGATACAACACCTACACTGAGAGCTGAAGCCTGAGAACGATCCAGTTATGTGACTGTATCTAGCATAAATTTTTTAAAGTTCTATTTTTAATAACTATCCTTAAGTGGTATGTTAATAATATTTCCTGCTAAAGGTTCACCAAACAAAACAACAAACCAGACTCAAAACCTTCTCTGGTCGCCTTCAGTTTCTGGGCTGATCTCACTTTCCCATTTAAGACTTGGTCAGAAGTTAAAGCTTTAGTTTCATACTCAACAGTAAGTTTGCCTCTCACCTTTTCCACCTGTAGCATAGATTAGTCTTATCTTGGCTACAGAAAGATGGAGTTAAGGAGAGAAACTTCCCATTTGTCTGTTCCATACTTCCCTTTCCTCCTTCTGTTGTGTGCTGAGGCCTAAGTAGGAAAAAATGAACCGTCCAATATTTTCCTACTTCCTTATGCAGGATTGGAATCTTTTCCTTGCTTGATTATTACTGTAATACTCCCTGTCGCTAAACTCCAACACACCATGAAGACAAAGTATTTGTGTGCAGCTCCCCTGTGTATTTTTACATCTGTAGGCTTGGCCTCATCTCTTCACTGGCCTTTAGCTGACGAGCTTCAGACTGCATTGCTCTTATGCTTATGTCCCTTTTATCCCTTCGTTCCCCAAATCTGTAGATGTAATGGCAAGACTATATCCCCCAATTGTATTTATCCTTATAGAGCTGGTGGGACCCTGCAGAATGCTTCTCTTGTACACATAGAAAAGGTGTCCCTGCTCTGTCTATGTCTCACAGCTTACCTATACACACACATCCATGTATACACACATGCATACCTTTTCTCCCTCTCTCACTTGCCTTTTCTCTCTTTCCAATTCTCCTTTCTTCTGTTCATTTAGCACAGGAGCATATAAACAAGTCCTTGTTTTAAGAAGATATATAAACAAAGAATGAAAACTGTTTCCTTTTCTTGAAGTCTTTAACAGGCTTTAGAAAGGAATCTCATAGAGTCCCCTTCCATGTCTTCAAAGTGGGAAAACTTTCCATGAACAGAGATCTCTCCAAACCGTCAACCACAGTTTTATTTTCCAATAATCACTCTTTAGTAATTGGTGGGGATGTGTAGGGTTAACACATGCCCCTTCTCTAACTTGCACTTCTCAGTAATTCCAATTTCTAGTAGTTTTCTGAATTTAGAGAGTGCTAAGTACTTAAGATAGTCTATCGTCAGCTTAAGCCATAATTCTAGAAGAAATTATCAACATTCTGTTACATTGGATCAAAGAAAGATAATTCACATAAAGGAAGTAGTGGTTGCAAAGGCACTGAAGTACCATACTCTTTATGACATCTTAATAGACTTTGACTTCATTTTTGACATTTAATGACTGACAGCTTTTAAACCCTACTCCTTCTGCCCCACAACTGGCTAAGCTGACAAGAAATGCTGGGTGTTCCCTCTTTTGGCAAGAGTAGGAAATTTAAATCATGCAAACCTGAGCCCATTCTCAGGAACACTCACTCAATCCCATCTCTAAGTGCAATAAAAGCCAAACCAGTTTCTTTTCTCTGCTCTCTCCAGGGGCCACTTTTGGACCTGCTTGGGAGATATCCCTCTTTTTAAAGAAAGCTTCATTATGTGAGTAATAAACCTTGTTACTCATAAACCATATCCTCTCTCTCTTCCGTAAGAAATCTTTGTTTTGTTTTTTTTTTTGTTTAGGTGTAATTGATATATAATATCATGTTACTTTCGGGTGTACAACATTGTGGTTCAATATTTGTGTGTATTGCAAAGTGATCACTATACATGCTCCCAACCACACTCCTGGAAAGAAAATCTGTACCTGAAGCGAGCTAGGTAATAATCCTTAAGATGAGCCCTCTGAGGATGTACCTTGGAGAAACACAACCGCTCTGCTGAGATTCGATCAGTTCCTGATGAAAACGGGCACTTGGAATCCTCCCACATGTGGGTGATGAAGTTCAATAGTGAGTCCAGGTGTCAAAGTTGCTATAGAGGCCAAGAATCTGGGCGACCAACACAAACTGATGGAGGGTTTGAAGCAGCCGCACCCTGTGGTGCAGCACATCATCAAGGAATCGGGGAGAGGAGGGATTATATCACTGCAGGGGCTGATGAGCTTCACCTGGGATCTGCTTGAAAGACCTAGAGGCGGATCATTTCATCAAGAAATGAACCCAGTGATCTTGTACCATGAAAACTGTCAACCAGGAGCTGAACATGCTCTGTCCGTGCACATCTCCCAACAAGCATAATGGGCTATACATGAAGGCACAGCCCTTCCCTGACGGTGAGGCTGAGGGCATCTGACAAGCCAGAGGCATCCACCTGCCAGGAGCTCAGGCAGCGCATGCTTCCTCACAATTAGTACAAATACGTGGCTGAGACACGTAAGATCCGGCGTTGGGGGCCCAATGGCACAGGCTCTAACAACCTCGCCAGCATCATCAAGTATGTGCAGTGCTCCAACAAGACTGAGGTGCGCTTTGTGCCTGTGGTCTAGAAGGCCACCAAGGAGGGGCTGATGTGAGAGGAAAACGTACAGAGAGGTGAGCTTTGGCGCCACCGTATGACGCTACACGCGTACGTCATCCAGCGTGCATACGTCATCTAGCGCGCCTCTACGCCAGAGCGCTGAGCGGCTGGCTCTGGCTTTTGGAGCCGAAGTGCTTTGGATGTTATCTGGGGCAGGTGGCTCGCGGCATCTACGATGTCCTCAACAGGAAGCGGGGCCAAGGCTTCGAGGATTCCCAGGTGGCCAGTATCCCCATATCTGTTATGAAAGCCTACCTGCTTGTCCATGAGCCCTTTGGTTTTACTGACAGACGGCCCGGGGTTTAACGCCGGCGGCTGGCCACGTCTTCCCCTCGTGCATGTGTGACTACTGGCAGATCCTGTCAAGAGACCCCTTTTACGGCCCCAGCTGCTCGAGCCAGGGAATAGCCTAAATCCCTAAGTGCAAAGGCCTGAGGGAAGACATCCTAATTCCGGACAACTTGCTAACAAATTATAGTAGGCCTCCAGAAAGTCCACCCCACCCTGGGCGAGATTCAGCGTGGCGCCAGCGTCTGGCTGATGATGGACTACAGCTAGTCCTCAGATTTTCCTCATGACACCTGAAGACTGTCCGGACAGTGATGCTCCACCTGGCAGGTTTCTGGGGCCCGACCGTGCATTGCATTGCTCGGCATTACACGTGGTGTCCTTTTCATTTGACACCGATTTCAAGATTTCAGAGGCAACAGAAATGCCCTTTCAACAGGTACTTATTTGGCCGGGAAGGGTGGAGGAGGGTATAGGACACTCAACCCCTTTAATTTTTTCTTTTTAATTTCTTCAGAGGGAAACTCAAATGTCCCATTTTTTTTTTCTTTTAATGATGCATCAAGAAGTTTATTTGGGTAAATGGCCCATATTTGGATTTTCCCTCCAGAAAGGGGAAGGGAACAAGCAAATAGACATTTTCTTGGGACAGAAACTAGAAGGCGGGAACTCTTGTGTGATGTCACCATGAGCACCTCCAACTGTATTAGCACCGTTGGAATAATAAATTTGATATGGTGGTGACGAGGAGAAAAACGAACAAACACTTGAATTGAATGCGGCGTAATCAGGCTTAATATTCTAACCAAAGTTTAAGTGGTATGGATGTGGGGGGATCTATCCCACCTCTGTGGAATGAGTAAAACAATAGGCACAGTAAGGAGGATAGCCAAAGAATAACCACCACCATCAGGACTGGGGGAGGAGGTCTTTCTAATGCTCTTTATTTCTTTCTCTTTTTCTTTTTCTTTTTTCTTTCTTTTTTTTTTTTTTTTTTTTTGCTTGTTTTGTTGTCTGCTGGCAAGCATAAAATTGGAGCTGCCGAATGATGATTAGTTTGTACTTTCAGATGTGTTGCTTTGTGCTGTATTTGCTGAGCACTCCCCACATCTCCCTTATAGATTAAGCTGACCTAAGTTGAAAGTTTTTGATAATTGGCACTTAGGTATAGTAATATGGAATTAGGGACCTCCTTAAAAGGGCTGTAGTTCATGTGTCTTGGCTAGGAACTATCTGTGTGTTTTAGGTTGACTCATCCATCTTGATTCTGATATAAGCCATAACTATTTCTAGCTCAAAGGAATGACTCTTATCCTATAATCATTGATTGTGTGTCTCAAACTGGCACTGGCTACCATCATTTTGAGTGCCTAAAGGAAAAACTGTGGGTATAGACCCATCAGTTGTTGCTCATGTGGAGGAAAAGTAGTCACTATGGAGTATGCTTAAGACCTCACTCCTAAAACAAATGACACACTGTAATTTTTAAAAATGCCTTTGCCTGTGTTGGGGAAAAAAAAATCTGTATACTCTGGGATATAAGGAATAATACCTATGGTGCCCTCCTGACACAGCTAAGGGGCTATTCAAGCCCAATCTCAGTCAAGAGTCCTTAAACCCAAATAAAGTTAATATTGCCATGGAAGAGGTCCCTAACCCAATGATATTGACTTGTGGCTCTCTGGAGGAAGAAACTTACGTGAGCAGGATCTAGAGGATTCCCTTAAAGTACATCCAGAAAACACCAAAAAGCAAACAAACAAACCAAAACCAAAACAGAGGTCCATGATTTACTAAACTGGAAATCCAAATTTTACTGGAAATCCAAAATTACTAAAAGGCTTTCTACAACAAATAGATAAAAGAATGCTAATTAAATTTTATGCCTTTATAACACAAGTTCTGAATTAACTTTAACATCTGCTCACATGCACCAATAATGGTGTACTGAAGCTCAAATTTCAGTTATTTCTGGGCATTCCACTAAATATATATAAGGTATCCCTTTTCTCTTAGAGAAGTTACAAAATATAAACTAGAGGGGGAAAATATGTTTCACTTTAACTATCAGAACTATTACTTTGCTTAATTCCCCATGGTTAGAATACCTGTCACTCTAAAATATCCCATAGTGGGCATGACCTCCGAACCAACCAGTAATAAATTAAAATTAAATAAAGTTTTTGACACTCACAATTAAGTTTATAAAATGGGACACCATCAACCTAACTCCTCAGTTTCCTATATTTTCTGGCTTGAGAAACAGATGACTGAGCAATGGCTTAAAGAGTATACTTTTTTTTTTTTTTTTTTGCTCCATGTTGTCCACTCAACGTCACTGACACTCTGAATGGCAAAATCAGAAGCATAGAAATGGGTCATGAATGGAAAGTCTGAGATGGATGAGGTGGAAAACAGTTATTTCTTGAGTGCCTTCAGTCATCCTTCAGCAGGTCATTTCAACCATGGAGGATCTTACCTTTAGTCCTTTAGTAATAGTTACAGGAAGTATAGATTTTGATGAGGCATGGATTTGGTGAGAATATTTGAGGTGGCAAGTGGGATTTGCTATATAACAGAGGAAGAGGGAGGATAAGAACTCCCAGGAATATCAGAAGTAGGATCTTCTGTCTGAGTTTATCTGTACAAAGGGTAATTCCTGAATGAGGAGCCTTAGGCTATTTTAACCATTCTCTACTCTGCCTAAAGGCAGAGTGTAGCATTTAGAGAAGGCTGTGTTCTTTGTTCAACTGTCCTGTCTTTTTAGAATTTAGAGAAGATTGTCATTTTGTTCAGATGTCCTGTCTGTGATCAACCTCTCTTTATTCAAAACCATTTGAGACTCAGTTTGATGAATTTTTAAAGTGAGAAACTTTTACTTAAAAAAAAAAAAAAATACAATGCTAAAAACTAAGTACAAAGAAATAGCTGCCAGGAGTAAGATTGAGGTAAGTTACCTGCTTGAAATAAAGTAACACATTTTCATGCAACTATTTACTGGCTTATTTCAAGGTTCTGAAAATTAAGATATTTAATCCTTCTTGAGTCACTGTTTTTGATTAAAAAGGTAGTAGAGCACATAAAGATCGTTTTTAAACCGCATGCTTTTACTTTTACAAATAAGGATTATCAAATATGCAATCTTATTAAATTTATTTTTGTATGCTTCATAGAACATATGGACATGACCTGGTTGTCTATTATTCAAAAATTATTTAATTAGTGTTACTATGTTTCTGTGCCAGGAGAAGAGAGAGAGAGAGAGAGAGAGAGAGAGAGAGAGAATGTTAGGAAAATAAAAACCATGGACTATGATCTATATTATTAAAATACTTCTAAGCCACTCTTGTTTCCCCAGAGATGCTAGATATACACAAAGAGTAGCTTGTGTACTTTCCTCTTAGCCACTGTATTTTAATAAAATTAATGATTTATTATCTAAATCTGACAAAGACACATACTATTGTTTTCCACTCTCCAGATCTCTGATGGCAACTTTTTGTCTGCTAAATGATGGAATCAGTAAGATTTGGTAAACAGATGTTTAGTTAATGTGAGCCAGTAAGGAAATAAGCTCCTATAAAAATGGAAACAATAGAAATGTGTTTTTAAAAAAAGGAAACTGAAAATAGCTTATGTAGCTTTTTGTTTTAAACCCATTACATTTATGTTCTTTAATAAGATATAAATAAGATATTTAGGTCATCTTGAGTTAGAAATGACATGGATGCCAATTTTGCAGTAGGCCTTGAGGGAGAGCTGATATTACAGGAAAAATAAGATTACCTTAACTTTCATAATTTCAGTACAATGTCATGTGTTGTAAAATATTTAATTGGAAGACATTGACCCTGTCTTCCAAAGAATAATAGGATGTTTCAATGAATGGAAGAATTTGGTAAGATACTTGAGGAGGGATAGAAAACAGGAAATTACCAACTGAACTCACAATTGGAACAGTCTGAAGCTTCATTTTTTGCATTGGAATTTACATCTTGAGCCCAGCTTTCATTACGGAAACGACTTTAATACTTCTAGATTATGTCTTCACATGAGTATCTTGTAATTCAAACTTTACCCTATTTTCCTTCTTTGTTGTTATTATTATTTTAAAAAATGCACTGTGATTTATCACTTGTTCCCACTGAAATGCTGAATTCAGTGACAATTACTTCTACTTCATCTCTAAATACATTTGTCTCCAAGATCTCTCTTTTTTCTATAGCTGATACTCACTTGCTATCTTATCTCTTTCTACCCGATTTCAAGATAGCATCAACTATGGCCAGACCAGGATACTCAGAGTAGTACTTCTCTCGCTGTTAATTATGCATTTAAATGATCTGCGATGTTGGAAAAATTATTTTAATTCAACTGTTTATAGTAGGTCCTGAAATTCTTCATTTTTAATAAACTTGTAGTTGGTAATGCCGAGTTCAGGCTACATGTTGAGAAATAAAGCTTTAAAGATGTTATCAATGTCTTCACTACTGCCACACATATATCATTACATATTAAAATAAAATAAGAATAATAAGAAACAAATGGAATAAGAGTAAAGGCATAGAATAAAATTCTGATTTTTCTCATATTTAAAAAATGTATTTCTTGGAAATTGCAGAGTTCAAATTCTAATTCTCACTATGCCTATTGAGTAATTTAACTCACTTTTCACATCATGATTGTATTTTTGTAAGAACACCCTATTTGATGTTCAGTCTTTACCTCTTCCCAAAAAAACTTTCCTGAAAACTATGTGACCTTTATTACATAAATACATGTAAATCAAATATTAAAAGTAATAAACCAAAAACAAATGGTAAACTTAAACTCCTTACTTTTTGTTGCATATAAGACTGGTAATCAAAACTGTCAACTGACTCCATCTAACCTGATATTATTTTCAAATGTGAACACTTTTTTTTCATATAAGTTAGTCTCCACACTACTGAAAAGATTAAAGATTTATTGCATACTCCTTTAATTTACTCATCTATGTGTCAGTGGTATATATTGTTTATTCTGTTAGGTGCTATTTTATGCTTTTGGGCTATATTGATGTACAAGATAGATACAGTTCTTATTCTTATGGGATTCACATCAGTAGGAGAGCCAAAATATTAACAAAAATTACACAGATAAATTATTAATTGTGATTATGTTTATTCAGAATTCTGTGAAATTTTAAATGAGTAAAAGCTACTATAATTGGGGATAATGCATGTTTCAGTAAAGTCTTTCCTGACAAAGTGACATTAAATTAAAACCTGAAGGATGAGCAAGATTTAGGCAGATGAAGGGTGAACAGTATGTGTGACAGTCTGGAGATGGGGAGAATCTGAGCATGTTTAAGAAAGTGAACGCCAGTGTAGCTAAATGACATTGTATGTGATTGAGATGTCTTGAAAGGGATTCAGAGAGGTAGATAGCAACTAAATTATACAAGATGATGAAGGCTACATAAAGAATTTCTTTAATGTAAGCCTTTACTCAAACTCTATTAGCTAGAATGTTCTTTCTTTGCTCCTCTCTCTCTGCTAATTCTTTCCATCCTACAAGTTCCATCACCTGGAAACTAGTCATGATGTCTCATATTTATTAAGTCCTTGTCATTTGCCAACCCCAGTAGGAAATACTTCATGTACAGCACCTATTTATTTCTTAAGTTTATTGCACACAGTAACTTTATCATTTTCTTTACAAGAAAGTGGAGTGTGGAAAGACTGAGTAAATCATCCAGGATTATATGTGGCAGTTCACGTTGCAAAGCCAAGCTGTCTGATCTAAAGATAATTTAACCACTAAGCACTATAGGCTCTTTTAAAAGGCATTTAATTCCATTAACTTCTGCTCTAGCTCTTTTGACAATTCACTGAAACTCTGGGGTTCCAAGTTTTTAAGGAATTTGTTGATATATGTGGTCCTAGTGCTACCCACAACCCAGCATTAAATTCTGCCATGGAGACATTATGAAAAGAATACCCAAACTAATCAACTTTGCCTAGTATGGAGGTAGGTCCGTAGAAGGCATCCAATTAGTATTTCGGAGTAAGTGCTTCAGTGATCAAATTTCAGATTACTCTGTATTTTAGCTTTGCTATGACCATCCAGAGGTACAGTCTCCCTTAGTCAGTTTAGACTAGGCTGTGACACAAAGAAGGTAGCAAATGTTTCTTCCAAATGTACCAAAATCCAGTGTTGCCTCAAAAACCCTGCTGCACCTCCTAGTGAAAGATAGTCCTGAGAATGATTGGTTCTTTTCATTTCACCCAAATATCCAAGAGGGCTCAACTTTTCACCAAGGAAATGTAATACAGTTAGGAATCAATGGAATTCAAAATGCTATTAACCTGAATCTCTTTCCAGCATGCCCACGTATACAGTATTAATAACATATATATATATATACATATATATACATATATATATAAAACAGTCAGTTATATATCCATTTAATAATTGGGATAATTGTATTTAGGTGCCAGCTTGCTAAAATACTTATCTATATATCTATACATATGTGTGTAATTTTGGCAAAATTCTCAGTGTCCTCGTTTGGGTATCAGTATCAAGGGAGAATCTATTATATATGTTAACCATATCTTAAATAAAAGAGCTCTTGCAAATTCAAAACCATAGTTATGAAAGTAATAGATATGACTTAACCATGAGTTAATAATATCTGGAGACTCATGAATTGAGATTTCTTTTCGATTCTTGAAATGGCTTACAAGCCAGGAGCTTAATTAACAGAAACACATGGAATAAACTTTCCTGTCTACTATCATTGGTATTCTGTGAACATAAGGAGGAAAATCCATAGTTTGTTCAAAATCAGAGTTCTCTGAATTAAAATGGTGGTAATTTGTATCAGTTGAGGAATAGTTAAGAGAAGATGTTTTAACATTCTGTGTCCCAAGAATGGCTCTTCTGTTAAATAGAAAAGGAATGTCCTGAGAATGATTGGGTCTATCTATTGATACATAGTTACATTTAGTGTTTTGTTTTGTTTTGTTTTGATTTTGAGAGGGTGGGGGGAGGGAAAGAGAGAGAGAACAACAACAACAAAAAACTTGTGGAAGAGGGGAGAGGGAGAGAAAGTATCTTAAGCAGGCTCCATGCTTACCATGGAGCCCAATGCAGGGCTTGATCTCACCACCATAAGATCATTACCTGAGCCAAACTCAAGAGTTGGATGTTTAACTGACTGAGCCACCCACACACCCCTACTTGCTTTATTTTTAATATGTATGTTTGTGGCTGATATTTTGGGCTTTTGAATTTATTTCATCTTTTTTATTACAATATTTACCTACTCACTTTCCCTCTTACAACTCTCATAATGTAGATTCTTTAAATTTAAATGGCAGGGTAATATAGTCTTCTTCCATGAAGAAAAATTAAAAAAAAAAAAAACACTGTTTAAGTTGTAAGAATTTGTGATAGCACTATATTAGTAACACACTCTGAAATCTGAGTTCTATGCAAGGTACTAGGGTTATAGTATCTTATGTTTGTAGCTCTCAACCATTTAACTGCCTTTCCTGCAGCCATAATATTTAACAGTCTAAGGAACTGGACACCTAAATACTTGAGTGATTTTGAGTATTTCTATGTACTGCTGCCATGAGAGAGTTTCCAGGACTTCTTCAGCTGATTATTTGAATGACAAACATGGCTCCCTTTATGTGATCATTGCATCATCTGTGCTTTTGTAGATATATACATATGTATTTATAGAATACACTATGGAAGGCTCTTTATTTTTTTTATTTTTTATTTTTCAAATGTTTTATTTATTTCTAGGAGAGAGAGAGAGACAGCGTAAGCAGGGGAGGGTCAGAGAGAGGGAGTCACAGACTCTGAAACAGGCTCCAGGCTCTGAGCTGGCAGTCAGCACAGAGCCTGACGCGGGGCTCGAACCCACGAACCGCGAGATCATGACCTAAGCGAAAGTCGGACGCTTAACCGACTAAGCCACCCAGGCGCCCCCTTTATTTTTTAATTTAAGTATGTGTATATGTAGAAACGTTTACCATAGTAAGCTTAGTTAACATCCATCACCTTGCATTTACAGTTTCTTCCTGTGATGAGAACTTTTAAGAGGTTTTAAATTTGCAATGTAATACATTATTGTTAACTATAGTCATTATATGCTGTGTATATGTATACATTTTCCTTTTTTATTTCATTTAATTTTAATTCCAATAAGTAGTTTCAGGTGTTCAGTGTAGTGACTCAACAATTCCATATATCACTCCTCATCATGACCAGTGCATTCCTTAATACCCATCATCTATATCCCCATCTATCCACCCACCTCCTCTCTGATAACCATTAGTTTGGTCTCTGTAGTTAAGAATCTGCTTCTTGGTTTGCTTCTCTTATTTTTTCCCTTTGCTTGTTTGTTTTGTTTTTTAAATTCCACATATGAGTGAAGTCATATGGTATATATCTTTCTCTGACTATTTCATTTAGCATAATATTCTCTATGTCCATCCATGTCATTGCAAATGGCAAAGTTTCATTCTTCTTTATGTCTGAGTAATATTCCATTGGAAATATATACTACCACTTCTTTATCCATTCATCAGTTGATGGCCATGGGCTGCTTCCATAGTTTGGCTATTGTACACAATGCTACTATAAACAGTAGGGTTTATCTATTCTTTCGAATTAGTATTTTTGTACTCTTTGGGTAAATACCAAGTAGTACAATTGCTAGATAGTAGGGTGGTTCTATTTTTTAACTTTTTGAGGAACCTTAATACTGTTTTCTGCAGAGGCTGTACCAGTCTTCATTCCTCCCAGTAGTGCAAGAGGGTTCCTTTTTCTCCATATCCTTGCCAACACCTGTTGTTTCTTCTGTTTTTGATTTTAGCTATTCTGACAGTTATGAGGTGGTATATCACTGTGGTTTTGATTTGCATTTCCCTGGTGATGAGTGATGGTGAGCATCTTTTCATGTGTCTATTGGCCATCCGGCTGTCTTTGGAGAAATTCCCATTCAGGTCTTCTGCCAATTTTTAACTGGATTGTTTGTTTGTTTGTTTGATTTTTGGTGTTGAGTTGTATAAGTTCTATAATTTGGAACTAACCTGTTAATTGCAGACATCATTGGCAAATATCTTCTCCCACTTAGTAGTTTGCCTTTTAGTTTTGTTCATTGTTTCCTTCACTGTACTGAAGCTTTTTATTTTGATGTAGTCCCAATAGTTTACTTTTGCTTTTGTTTCCCTTGCCTCAAGAGACATATCTAGGAAAATGGTGAGACAATGTCAGGCCAGTGACATTTAATTAGGCAGGTTAATTAAAACCCCAACCAGGGTGCCTGCTTTACTTCTAGGATTTTTATGGTTTCAGGTCTCACGTTTAGGTCTTTCATCCATTTTGAGTATATTTTTGTGTATGATGTAAGAAGTTGGTCCAGTTTCATTCTTTTTCATGTTGCTACCCAGGTTTCCCAATAGCATTTGTTAAGACTTCAGTCTAAATATGGAGATTGCTTTGGGTAGTATAGGCATTTTAAGAAAATTTGTTCTTCCAATCCATGAACATGGAATGTTTTCCATTTCTTTGTGTTTTCTTAGTTTCTTTCTTCAATGTTTTATAATTTTAATTGTAGAGTTCTTTCATCTCTTTGATTAGGTTTATTTCTAATTATGCTGTTCTTTTTGGTGCAACTGTAAATGGAATTATTTTTATCAACTTCTCTTTCTACTGCTTCATTTTTAGTGCATAGAAATGCTGCAGACTTCCACACATTGATTTTGTATCCTGCAAATTTACTGAATTGTGTATCAGTGCTAGCAGGCTTTCAGTCGAGTCTTTCCAGTATTCTATATATATCATGTCAACTGCAAGTAATGAAGGTTTTACTTCAACCTTACCAATTTTGGTCCTTTTATTTCTTTTGTTTCATTGGTGTAGCTAGGACTTCTAGTACTTTGTTGAATGAAAGTGGTGAGTGTGGACATCCTTGTCTTGTTCCTGATCTTAGAGAGAAAGATCTCAGTTTTTCCTAATTGAGTATGATGTTTGCTATGGGTTTTTCATATATGGCCTTTATTATGTACCCCCTAAATCTACTTTGTTGAGGGCCTTTATCATGAATGGTTGTTTTACTTTGTCAAATTCTTTGTGTATCATGAATGATATTATGGTTTTTATCTTGTCTTTTATTGATATGATATTATCATGTTGATTGATTTGCAAATATTGAACCACCCTTACATCCTGGGACTAAATCTCACTTGATCCTAGGGAATGCTTTTTTTAAATGTATTTTTGGATTCTGTTTGCTAGATTTTGTTCAAGATTTTTGCATTTATATTTATCATAAGTATTGACATATAGTTCTCTTTTGTGTGTGTGTTGTCTTTATCTGGTTTTGGTATCAAGATAATGCTGGCTTCATAGAATGAATTTGGAAGTTTTATTTCCTTTTCTATTTTTTTTAATAGTTGGAGAAGGATATGTATTAATTCTTCTTTAAATGTTTGGTAGAATTTGCCTGTGAAGCCATGTAAACTTAGACTTTTGCTTGTTGGAAGTTCTTTTTATTACAGATTTCTATTTTTTCCTGCTTGGTAGATTATGTGTTTCTAGGAATTCATCCTTTTCTTTTAGGTTGTCAAATTTGTTGGCATACAGCTTTCCATAATATTCTCTTAAAATAGAACCAATACATTTTCTTTTGTATTGGTTAGTATTTCTCTTATTTCACCTATGATTTTATTTATTCTCTTCTCTTCTTTCTCTTCTCTTCTCTTCTCTTCTCTTCTCTTCTCTTCTCTTCTCTTCTCTCTCTTTCTCTCTCTCTTAATGAGTCTGGCTAGAAATTTATCAATATTGTAGGTCTTTTCAAAGAACCAACTCCTGGCTTCAATGCTCTATTTTTTTGTGTTTGTTTTAGTTTCTATATCATTTATATCTGCTCTAGTCTCTATTATTTCCTTCCTTCCTTCCTGCTAGTTTTGGGTTTTGCTTGTTGTTCTTTGTCTAACTTCTTTAGGTATAAGTTTGGGTTGTTTACTTGAGATTTTTCTTCTTGATATAGGCCTGTATTGCTATAACTTCCCTCTTAGAAATGCTTTTGCTGCATTTGGACCATTATGTTTTCATTTTCATTTGTTTCTATGTACTTTTCTATTTCTTCCTTGACTTCTTCATTGATCCACTCATTGTTTAATAGCATGTTTTTTAACCTCCATGTGTTTGTGATCTATCTATCTATCTATCTATATTTTTTGTGGTTGATTTCGAGTTTCATAATATTGTGGTCAGAAAAGATGCATGCTATGACTTTGATCTTTTTGAATTTGTTGAGAACTTTTTTATGGCCTACTATGTGATTTGTTCTGGAGAATATTCTGTGTACACTTGAAAAAAATGTATATTCTCCTGTTTCAGGATGGAATGTTCTGAATGTATCTGTTAAATCTATCTGATCCACTGTGTCATTCAAAGTCACTGTTTCCTTGTTGATTTTCTGTTTGGATGATCTATTCATTGATGTAAGTAGGTAGTTAAAGTACCCTACTATTATTGTATTACTATCAATTAGTTCCTTTATGTTATTACCTTTTTTATATATTTGAGTGTTCCCATGCTGGGTGCATATGTATTTAAAATTGTGATATTTTTTTATTGCAGTGTCCCCTTTATTATTATATAGTGTCCTTTATCTCTCTTTTTACAAACTTTGTGTTTTTTATTTTATTTTATATTTTATTTTATTTTGTGTGCCTATTTATGGAGAGAGCGAGGATGTGTGTGTGGGGGTAGAGACAGGGGGAGAGGGAGAGAGAGAGGGAGAAAGAATCTCAAGCAGGCTCTGTGCTGACAGTGTGGAGCTAATGTGGTCCTTGATCTCACCAAAACTGTGAGTTCATGACCTGGGCCAAAATCAAGAGTCAGATACTGAACCAACTAAGCCACCCAGGCACCCCTACATACTTTATTTTAAAATTCTATTTTGTTCAATATAAATATTGCTAGTCTGGCTTTCTTTTGATGTTTTTCTGCATAAATATTTCTCCATCCCCTCACTTTTTTTTTTTTAATGTTTTTTTATTTATTTCTAGGAGAGAGAGAGAGAGAGAGAGACAGCGTGAGCAGGGGAGGGTCAGAGAGAGAGGGAGTCACAGACTGAAACAGGCTCCAGGCTCTGAGCTGACAGTCAGCACAGAGCCCGACGCGGGGCTCGAACCCACGAACCGCGAGATCATGACCTAAGCGAAAGTCGGACGCTTAACCGACTAAGCCACCCAGGCGCCCCTCCATCCCCTCACTTTCAATCTGCGGATGTCTTTAGGTCTGAAATGAATTTCTCTTAGGAGGGATATGGATAGGTATTGCTTTTTTTTAATCCACTTTTCCACCCTATGTCTTTTTTTTGTTTTGTTTTTGTTTTCTTTTAATTCATGTCTTTTGGTTAGAATGTTTTGCCCATTCAAAGTAATTACTGATAGATATGTATTTATTATCCTATTATTACCTATTTTGTGGTTGTTTTTGTAGTTTTGCTCTGATCCTTTCTTCTCTTTCTCTCTTTCATGGTTTGTTGTTTCTTCAGTGATATACTTGGATTCCTTATTCTTTATTTTGTACCTACCAATTACTGTTATTTTAATTTGTGTTTACAATTTGGTTTATATATAACATCCTTGGCATAGTAAGGCAGTCTATATTAAGCTAATGGTTGCTTAATTTTGAACTCATTCTTTATTCCTTCCCCCTCCATGTTTCAGATATTTGTTATCATATTTTATATCCATTTATTTATGGCTTTTGTTTTATACTCACAATGTCCCCCCTAACATTTCTTGGAGGGCTGGTTTAGTGATCATAAATTCTTTTAACTTCTGTTTGTCTGGAAACTCTTTATTTCTTCTTCTCTTCTGAATAATAGCTTTGCTGGCTAGAGTATTCTTGAAAGCAGATTTTTCACTTTCAGCACTTTGAATACACCATGCCACTCCCTCCTGGACTGCAAAGTTTCTGCTAAAATATCAGCTGATGACCTTGTGGTTATTTTATGTACAACTTATTTTCTCTTGCAACCTTTAAACTTCTTTATTTAATCACTTTTCTTTCTTTCTTTCTCTCTTTCTTTCTTTCTTTCTTTCTTTCTTTCTTTTTCTTTCTTTCTTTCTTTCTTTCTTTCTTTCTTTCTTTCTTTCTTTCTTTCGCCACTTTAATTACTCTGTGTCTTGATGTGAATCTCCTTGGGTTGAATTTATTGGGGGATCTCTGTCCTTCCTGAATCTGGATTTCTGTTTCCCTCCACAGATTCAGGAAGTTTTCAGGAATTATTTCTTCAAATACATTTTTCTGCCCCTAATTATCTCTCTTCTCCTTCTGGGATCCTTATAATGTGGATGTTATTATACTTGATGAGGTCACTGAGTTTTCTAACTCTATTCTCATTGTGTAATATTTGTTTGTCTCTCACCTGCTCAGCTTGATTACTTCTCATTACTGTCTCCTCCAGGTTACTGAAACATATCCTCCACATCACTGATAATGTATGTATCGGATACATACATTACTTTCTGTATTCTACTATTCCATCTATTATATTTTTAATTTCATTTGTTGAGTTCTTCATCTTTGATATGTGATATTATTTTTCATCTCTTTGTGAAGGGTCTCACTGATGTCCTCCACCCTTTTCTGAAGTCCAGTGAGTGTCTTTATGATCATAAGTTTAAGTTTTCTATTGGGCGTATTACTTCTGTTTCACTTAGGTCTCCTGCTCTAATTTTGTCCTGTTATTTCATTTTGGACATATTTGTTTTCTTCTCATTTTGTTTATCTCTCTGTGTCTGTTTTCTTTATGTTAGGAAAGTCAACTTCTGCTCTTCAAAGTAGTAGCTTTATGAAGAAAAGTTTCTATAGTGTGCTGCAGTGCAGTATCCTATGTTCACTGGAACCTGGCACTTCAGGGAAGTCTGTGTGTTGCTTGCATCCTTCTATTGTGTCTCAGCCATTTTTCATTTCAGTCCAGAGGTCTTCCCTGCCCCTCTGCCTGTTGTGGACTCTGTTGTTAGTGAGACCCAAGCAGCCCAGCTCTGAGGGAAAGTGACCACGGAATGTGCTGGAGGAGAGGTGACAATGTTAGCAAAATTTGTACTGAGCTATTAGTCCTATGTGGGGCCTCCTGAAGGCCACTGGCCACTGGGGACACAGCATGCTGCCGCAGTTTTGGTAGCTGGGGGTGCCATGTCTGTGCACACAGTGGTTGGCAAGGAACCTGTATGGAGTTAGCCAAATTTGTACTGAAACTAGTTCTACGACAGATCCTGAAAGCATGGCAGCTCCTGGGGCACCAAACACTGAGGTGGTGGTTGGGCAGGTTGCACAGAGTCCAGAGTGGAGTCCAGCGGGCTTGGAATAGGTGAGTCCTCAGGAGAACTTATGGACATGGTTCACTGCTAGCAGGTTAGGTAGCAAGTATCTGTGCAACACCACCACATCCTGCAGCTGTCTCTGTGTGTATGCTGTGGTGGGAAGGAAAATGGCTCCTGCCATCTCCTTTGTTCCCAAAGTCCCCCAACACACTCTGAAATCGGTATAAACCAATCTCCTTCCCCTTTGTTCTAGGATGTGCAGACTGCTGCTTCTATGTTCCCTGTCTGTAGGCTGTTGTCTCTTTAACAAGAGTTACCCAGTTTACTTAGTGTTGAGTTAGCTGATTTTAAAGTGCCAGGCTCCAAGTCCCCTTGGTTATACAAACCCGTAGAATTCAGCCCCTCCGTTACTCAGGGCCAGAATTATGGGGATTCATTTTCCCCTTGTGTGCTCCCTGGTTCTTTCCCCTCTCAGTGCCCACAGCTTCCCTCCTGCAGAAAGCTCCTCACCACCATTTTTGCCCTTCCTAACTTCTCCAATGTAGCTTCTCTACATTTAGTTGTAGAGTTTGTCCTGCCAGTCTTAGGATCACGCTCTGGTTTATTTACTTGGATATAAGTGATATCTGGTTATACACATGGGACAAGGTGAGCTTAAGGTTCTCCTGCTCTGCTACCTTCCTAAGCCTCCTCCTATCATCTATTCTGTCTTGGAAAGTTGCATTTATATATAACTTTTCTAAATCTAGTCTGACTTTCTTAACTTTCCTTATGTCCTCTGTGTGTTATACTCTTTCCCCTCTATCTACAGAAACAAGGTCAAGGCATGTTCTCGGATGCCTGTTCATTAACAGCTCTGCAGGTGACGCTCCTAGAGAGGTCTTATGTGTTCTGTGATGTTCTCACACAAACTATGTTAATTTTTTATCAGTGATTATGAGTTTTAATTGTGTTTAGGTAATCAGAGGTTTGGTAAATAGGCCTTATTTTGAAATGTTAAATTAGAGCAGTGAATCCTAAAACCAAGGAATACAAACAGTTTCTTGTGCTTTATTTTTGCATTTAATTCCTGAAGAGAAAAACAAATAGGTTAATAAGGTGCTTATGCAAGGCTGAAAATATGAATATGACTATAATTCTAATTTTTTACTAGCATGATTTTTAATGGTGCACATATATGTATGTATGTGTATGGGTGTGGTGTATATGTCTGTATGTCTATATGTATTTGTGTGTATGTGTATATATATATATATATATATATATATGCCTATGTATATGGTTCTACTAATGTGCACATGTGTGCTGTCTCTCTCAAAAATAAATAAACATTTTAAAAAATACAGAGTAAAGGAAATGTGATTAAATCATAAAGAAGACAAAATACATTTACAGTGCTATACTGTAGTTCTTGAAAAAATGGACCTATAGATGGATCTGTACAGTCCAAATTTGTATTCCTTATGGGTCAACTGTGCATTATTTAGTGTGCTTTTTAAATATGTATTGCCATAGTATAAACATCAAAGTTTCAATAGGGTATATAGTGAATAGTAAGTCACCTTCAAACCTCTTTTTCCCACCCAACAATTGATTTAAATTGTTTTCATAAATACAGTCATAGCTACCCTCTACTGTACCTTAAAAATACATCTTTTGTAGTAGTTTCAGATAAGATGTCAGAGTAGTGGGGGGACCCTGAGCCTGCCCTGCCCATCAAACATAGCTCGATCAACATCAAATCATTTGAATACCTAGGATATAGATCCAGGATTAAGAAAACAATCCACAAAATTGGAGGGAGAGAAGGTGTCAGATGTGAGGTTCTGAGCTGTGAATTGTGGTTAAGGAAAGGCGTGGTACTGTGGAGTGAAAGGAACCCTTTTAGCAGAGAGGTCTCAGGAAGAGAGGGACAGAATGATGGGGAGTGAGTGCCTTGTCACAGCTTTTCATTGTGTGCCCAATAGACTCCAGCCACTGTGTATGCCTTGTGTGACTGCTTTTCTGGGACAGAACAGAGCAGGTAAGTTCTAAATCACCTGAGGGCTGCTTTTCACTGGGTACCACAATAAACTCTAGCCACCCTGCGTGCCTTGTGCAACTGCTTTTCTAGGACAGAAGGGAGCAGTGAAAAGGGTGCACACAGACTACAGACAACCTCACCGCAGCTTTTCAGTGTGCACCACAATAGACTCCAGCCACTATGTGCATACTGTGCAAATACTTTTCTGGGACAGAACAGAGCAGTGAAGTGTGCCCCACCAGTCTCTCCTCTGGAGGGGAGTGGGTCTGAGTTTTGCTGGGCCCTTTAAGATTTGAAATTTTGAATCCCAGTCACCAGTCATAGATAAAATATAGGAGAACTATGGCAATGGATGTGCAGACTGCTGGGCATGAACAGGTTAAGAATAGGAAACTGAGAAAAGTCTGTGATGCTTTCCTGCGAGGGCCTCCTGAACAGAGGCTGCCAGGAGTTCTCCCAGGAGACAAGAGGGCAGGGTGATGCCATCTTCCACCACCCCTGCCCCCTGGCACTGTCCGACTTTAGAGAGAATCACAGTGTCACCAGCTGAGGGCAGAGTCTTTTACACCAAGCCTTGCCCCCTTGCACACTGGAGGCACATTTCCACTGAAACAAGTACACCTGGGAATCAGTGCAGCATGCCCTTCCCTCAGAAGGTCAGCACAAATCCCTTCCACTTGCTTAGTCTAAAGATCATAATGTGCTGCAGTGTTTCAGGTCTGGGGGAAATTGTATCTAACTTCATTTGGGTTTTCTCTTTTTTGTTGTTGTTGATTTGTTCATTTTCTTGGATTCTGATTCTGTTCTTGTTTACGTTGGGGTTTTCCCTTTCTTTTTCTTTCTTGGATTTAGAGCAAAATTTTTGTTCTATTTTATTTTCTTTTATTTTTTAATTTCTTTTTTAATTTTTAATTTCTCTTTTCTTTTTTTTCCTCTTTTTGAATAAGCTTCTCTTAACAAGCAGTCTAAAACACACCTAGAACCTAGGTTCTTTTATTTTATTTTTTGGTTTTGTCTTCTTCTTAGTATTTTATTTTAACTTTATTTTATTAATATTGTTTTCCTTCAAAATGACAAGATGGTGGGTTCACCTTGAAAGGACAGGAAGAAATGACAGCCAGGAATTTAATTAACACAAATATAAGTAATATGGCTGAAATAAAATTTTAAAAAGCACACGATTATAAGAATACTATCTGGGGTTGAAAACATAGACGACACCAGAGGATCCCTTTCTGCAGATGTAAAAGAGCTAAAATCTAGTGAGGCCAAAATTAAAAATGCTATAACTGAGGTGCAATCTTTAATGGATGCTGTGACAGCAAAGATGGAAGAAGCAGCACAGTGAATCAGTGATATTGAAGATAAAATTATGGAAAGTAGTGAAGGTGAAAAGAGGAAAACAAAGGCAAAAGATCAGAATCGAAGACTTAGTGAACTCTGTGAATTATTAAAGAGAAATAACATTTGTACCCTAGGAGTTCCAGAAGACAAATATAGAGACAAAGGGACATAAGGTTTATGTAAGTAAATTATAGCTGAAAACTTCCTAATCTGGGGAAGGGCATAGACATCCAATTCCAAGAAGTCCAGAGATTTCTCATTAAATTCAACAAAATCTGACCATCACCAAGGCATATCATAGTCAAGTTCACAAAATATACAGACAGGGAAGGAATTATGAAAGCAGCAAGGTGAAAAAAGTACTTAACTTACAAGGGAATACAGATCAGGTTTATAGCAATATGTTCACAGAAACTTGGCAGGCCAGAAAGGAGTTACAAACTGATGCTATGAGGTCAGCATGAATTGGATACCAAAACCAAAAAATGACCCCACCAGAAAAGGAGAATTATAGGCCAATATCCCTGATAAACATGAATGCAAAAATTCTCCTCAAGCTACTGGCAAATCGAATCCAACAACACATTAAAAGAATGATTCACCATTCAAATGGGATTTATTCTTGGGTTGCAGGGGTGGTTCAGTATCCATAAATCAATCATGATACACCGCATTAATAAAAGAATGGATAAGAACCACATGATCTGCTCAACAGATGCAAAAGAAGCATTTGAGAAAATAATGCATACTTTCTTGATAAAAACTTCTAAGAAAGTAGGGATAGAAGGAACATACCTCAATATCATAAAGGCCGTATACAAAAGACCCACAGTTAACATCATGCTCAGGAAGGCAGTTCAGGAATGCAACAGAGATGTCCACTCTCACCACTGTTGTTCAACATAGTGTTGGAAATCCTGGCTGCAGCAATCACTCAACTAAAAGACATAAATTGCATAGAAATTGACAAGGAAGATGTCAAACTTTTACTTTTCACAGATGAATGTATGTTGATTTTATATAATCCAACTTTGCTAAATTCATATATCACTTCTAGCAGTGTTTAATGGAGTCTTTCAGGTTTCAACATAGTGTACTCTATCAACATACAGAAGTTGGTTGAATTTCTATACACCAATAGTGAAGCAGCAGACAGAGAAATGAGGGAATCGATCCCATTTACAATTGCACAGAAAACCGTAAGATACCTAGGAATTAACCTAACCAAAGAAGTTAAAGATCTTTATGCTGAAAACTATAGAATCTTCGACAAAGCAGGAAAGAATATTAAATGAGAAAAAAGACACATGGCTTAAGGAAAACTGGACAGCAACATGCGGAAGAATGAAACTGTACCACTTTCTTACATCATACACAAAAATAGGTTCAAAATGAAAGACCTAAATGCAAGCCAGGACACCATCAAAATCCTACAGGAGAAAACAGGCAGCAACCTCTCTGATCTCAGCCACAGGAACTTCTTACTAGATATGTCTCTGGAGGCAAGGGAAACAAAAGCAAAAATGAACTACTGGAACATCATCAAGGTAAAAAGCTTCTGCACAGCAAAGGAAACAAAACTAAAAAGCAACCTACAGAATGGGAGAAGATATTTGGAAATGACATATCTGATAAAAGGTTAGTCTCCAAAATCTATAAAGAACTTATCAAACTCAACACTCTCCAAAAAAAAATAATAATCCAGTGAAGGAATGGACAGAATTCATGAATAGATACGTTCCGAAGAAGACATCCAGATGGCTAACAGACACATAAAAAGATTCTCAACATCACTCATCACCAGGGAAATACAAATCAACACCACAGTGAGAGACTGCCTCACATCAGTCAGAATGACTAAAATGAACAACTTAGGAAATTACAGATGTTGATGAGGATGTGGAGAAAGTGGACCACTTTTGCAGTGGTTGATAGGAATGCAAACTAGTGCACCCATAGTGGAAAACAGTATGGAGGTTCTTTTAAAAAGTTAAAAATAGAACTACCCTCTACCCAGCAATTGTACTACTAGGTATTTATCCAAAAGATACAAAAATGCTGAACAGAGGGGCACATGCACCCCAGTGTTTATAGCCACACCATCAACAATATTTCGAATTATAGAGAGAGCCCAAATGTCCATCAACTTATGAATGGATAAAGAAGATGTGGTACATACATATAATGGAATATTACTCAGATAAAAAAAATGAAATCTTAAAATTTGCAACAATGTTGATGGAATGGAATGTATACTAAGAGAAATAAGTATAAGAGAAGGGCAAATATCGTATGATTTCATTCATATGTGGAATTTCAAAACAAATGAACATAGGGAATGAGAAGGAAAATTAAAATACAATAAAAACAGAGAGCGAGACAAACTATAGGAGACTCTTAAATAAAGAGAACAAATAGTGTTAATGGAGGGCAGGCCAGGTGGGGATGAGCTAAATGAGCGATGACTATTAAAGAGGGCATGGGATGATCACTGGGTGTTATTTGGAGGTGATGAATCACTAAATTATATATATATTTCCAAACTAAATTAGACTCTTGTTCTGTAATGATTGTCTACAATCCATGTCCTTTGTAAGACCATTTTCCTTCAAAATCTAATGCACTGAAATTTCCAAATAGTAATGAAGATATAAACCAGCTTTTTGTTTCTATAAGGTAGTCTGGACTGAAAGATATTCAGGTTTATATTTATTTTTAAGGTTGTGTTTAGTAGGAAATAACTAAATTTGTTTAAAGGAATGAGTCAGGAGATCAGGACTGGCCAAGGTGTTAATATGGCCACAGATTTTACTGGGCAAGTTGCCAATATTCAGGTCCATAAGGCAGGACTCTGAATGATTCTTTGGGGCTGCAATATAACACACTTGAGTATACGAACTATATAAAGATTCTAAAAAGTTTGACTTCTGATCTCATATTTCCACGGAATTATATTGGTCAAAAATTAGTGTTTTGAGATTAGAAGTAGGACATAAAGTATTCTACTTTTGGGCTTAAAAATATTAACTGGATGGTAAAAAAATTAGAATATTCATAAACAGCACATTTTAAGAGTTATCTTCTCTTTACAAGGTATACTTTGTTAAGGTCAGTATTCTTACTATCTGTATGTTGTTACCCATGCTTAGTGTACTCTGGTAGCCCCAGGCTTTTGCTTGCTGTAAGATGCAGATTGACTGTAAGAAACTGCAGATCTATTCAATGATTTGGTTTCTTTCTTTCTCTCTTTCTTTTCTTTCTTTCTTTCTTTCTTTCTTTCTTTCTTTCTTTCTTTCTTTCTTTCTTTCTTTCTTTTCTTTCTTTCTTTTCTTTCTTTCTCTCTCTCTTTCTTTTCTTTCTCTCTCTTTCTTTTTCTTTCTTTCTTTCTTTCTTTCTTTCTTTCTTTCTTTCTTTCTTTCTTTCTTTTCTCTCTCTTTCTTCCTTCCTTCCTTTCTCTCTTTTTTTAATGTTTATTTCTGAGAGACAGTACTAGCGATGGGGGAAGGGGAAGGGTAGAGAGAAAGAGGGGGGCAGAGGATCTGAAGCGAGCTCTGTGCTGACAGCAGAGAGCCCTATGCAGGGCTTGAACTCATGACTCATGAGATCATGACCTAAGCCAAAGTCGGACACTTAACTGACACTTAACTGACAGAGCTACCAGGCACCCCGATAATTTGGTTTCTTATAGGTCAATTTTAGCTTTTGTTTTTATGCAATCTTGAGGTAGCTCTTTGAGAGATCTCAGGGCTAGGTGAGATTTCACATATGATGACAAGGTAGTCTCATTAGGGCACTCTTATATTGCCTTAAGTGGGAAATTTAGGATCTAAGTATATGGACCACTATGAAGAAAAAAATTTTTTTAATATTTTTATTTATTTCTAGGAGAGAGAGAGAGACAGCGTGAGCAGTGGAGGGTCAGAGAGAGAGGGAGATACAGACTCTGAAATAGGCTCCAGGCTCTGAGCTGGCAGTCAGCACAGAGCCCGACGCGGGGCTCGAACCCAAGAACCGCGAGATCATGACCTAAGCGAAAGTCAGAAGCTTAACCAACTAAGCCACCCAGGCGCCCCAAGAAAAAAAAATTCTTGAATAAAATGAGATTCTGTCTTGTAAAAACACTATTGTCAATATTTCTGTGCATAAACTCAAATCATCATAGTAAGGCCTTGTCATTCACAAGCATGTTGAAGAAATAGTGAAGAGTTATAGAAAAGAAAAGACATACTTCTTCATCCTGGGTTTTCAGAAATTTTGGTCATTCTTTGTTCTTGATAACTCCTTGACTGGATTTTGACCTAAGTTTCTGGCTCTGTTTAAAAAATAATCAGCAGGCAAAAAGTAGGGAAAAGGAAAAGAGGAAGAAGAAAGAAAAGGAGGGAGGGAGGGAGAGAGGGAAAGAGAGAAAAGGAAAGGATTGAAAATGAGTAAGAGTTATATTCAGTACAGACCTGAAAGTTGGCTGTGCTTACAGAAAAAACAGGTGATATAATCTACCACAATTTACATGGCTTAATTTTGAGCACAGCATAAAGAATAGAGTTCTCTGCTTATTTAACATGAACTTAATAACAGAATACATTGTTTTCTTTCACAATAAAATTTTAATAACTTAGAAGAGTATTGGTAATTTAGAGAATAAGCAAGTCTCATTAAAATCTGTTTTTAATACAATTATGTCCTTGAAATTAGATAATACGTCATCAACTTCAGCAGATTTATTGTAAATAAGAATTATATACAACAAAAATATCAGTCAGACTTATTCTCTGAGACCATAGGAAACCCAAGTCGATATCCCCATAGCTACATCATATTGATCATTCATTTGATTTAGGGAGAAAGAAGACAAATACGTTAGTAAAAGAGAGACAAATGAGTAGTGTGCCTGGCCAATTCCTGAGTCATTTACAAAGGAAGCTAATGCAACTCTCTTATTTATGAGAAATATGATAGATCTGATTGTATAATTTAGCTTTCTCTCAGATTTTACGCACCACACTAATTGTTTCTTCCTTTCTCTTCTACACTTTTTGCTCAGGTATTTGGTATAATTGCAGTTTTCAGAATTCTGTTTATTTTAGGATGTCACTATCTTTCACATACATCTAAACAACATACCTATGAAGAAGATCCCATTTTTAGTCTTAAAATTTGAAAATTACTTGAGAGGTAATATGAGGGAAAAATTAAGCATTCGCCCACATATGTCACTGTAGTTTTAACATTTTCCTTAAAATTGCATAATCGAAGCCTATCACTATATTTTGCTGCATAGTGTTAAAAATAGCAAATTGATTGCTTTAAATGGATTTTTCTTTATCTTGGAACTTTGGTGCAATAAATTATTTTAAGTAATGTTAATTTTGACTGGAATTATAAATCACAGTTTTTTAAGTTAAATACATTTTAAAATTTTAGTTTTAAATTTCAGGATCTATGAATAATATTCTGAAGTTTCTGGTATTAACACACACACACACACACAGATACACACATAACTCTGGAAACTTTATAGACATCAAAAGTGTGCTTTAAAAAATTTAAATGTAAATTAGTTCAAAATATATAGATTGAATTCCTTTGCAATACATTTGTGTTTAAAATTTAATGTAATACTTAGCTTGAATGTGTCTTCGGTTTTTCCTAGTACAAACATTTGAATTATCTTATTGAACTGAACTTAGTATTTGTAACTAGGAAAGAATATGCAAATATAACTCCTAAATCCATTGAAATAAGTCACAGCACAACTTTCTAGGATACACACATGAAATATAATTTATATTTTTGGGGAAGGTTATCAAGACCAGTGCTTCTCAAACTTTACTTATATGAATTTCCTGGAGAATTTGATAAAAACAGAATCTAATATAGAATGTGTGAGACAGGACCTGATATTCTGCATTTCTAAGGAACCTCCCATACGATGATGCCACTGATGTTTCATAAACCAGGCTAGCAAGAAAACAGTTCACAGACAACATTGGAGAGGTATTTTTGATTCCTTGGCTTAAAACTTCAAGAAAAATTTTTTTTCATGATCTAATATATGGAGTATATTAGACTCCATTAGACTCCATCCTTCTAGACTACCATTCAGAAAGTTCTAGATATGGCATCTTTTGAAGAGCTAGAGGCAACATACACACATGAAAGTAAGTAACTTCTCTTTGTCTCTACTTTCTTACCTTGTTTTTAGTTTTAAAAAATATAGGGTTTATTTGATGACAGGTTTTGAATTTAGGAGGCAGTTTAACAGCATAATTAGAATAACTATCATACATGGGCACAGTTTTCAATTTCAACTAACCATATTTAGGTATGTGTAAACATTGAGAAAATCATGGTAGTGGTTCCAGCCATATTAGAAATAAAGTTTAACAGTATCTCAACAGAACTAAACTTGACAAGGGAATATGAGGAATTTGCTTTGACAGAACAGACTTTGAAGTTTTATGTTTGTGGTTTATCACAATCATAATCATTCTTACATCACACAATGAACCATTTAAATAGGTGTGTTAAATATTAAGTTATTGTTAAATATGAAGTTATATTTTATTAGGATGTAAGATTTTTGCATTTTCTACTTTGTCACTTCTTTTAATGTTTATTTATTTATTTTGAGAGAAAAAGCTAGCAAGCAAGTGGGAAAGGGGCAGAGAGAGAGGGAGAGAGAATACCAAGCAGGTTTTGTGTTATCAGCATGGGTCTCAATCCCGCGAACTGTGAGGTCATGACCTGAGTCAAAATCAAGAGTCCAGTGCTCAACTAAATGACCCATCAAAGCATACCTGTGATTTGATTTCTTAATGAAGAGATCAAACATCTGGGATCTTAATACAAAGATTCTTGTTAAGAATGGTGAAAATTTGGGCACATGGGTGGCTCAGCTAGGCATTGGACTTTGGCTCAGGTCATGACCTCAGTGTGAGTACAAGCTCTGCGTGGGGCTCTGTGCTGACAGCTCAGAGCCTAGAGCCTGCTTTAGATTTTTTTTTTCCTCTCTGTCTTCCCCTCCCTTGCTCGCACTCTGTTTCTGTCTCTCTCAAAAATAAATAAACATTAAAAATTTTTAAACAAAGGAATGGTGAGAATTTTCCTCTATGATACCCAACAAAAGAAAATGTTCAATAAGTTTCACTTAATTATAGTGCTAAATTTACATTTGACCAAGACATACTTGCACTTTTTGCTAGAATTCACAGACCTGTGCTATGAAACAAAAAGAAACAGTTTGTCTAAGTTAATCATTTAAGCAATATCTATTCTTCTACTATGACTGGATTTAAAGAGATCCTATGTATTATATAAATAAGGACTAATAACACTTCTGGTGTATGAGAACTATTTGACATATGAACATAAATATTGTTACTTGGGATAATAGGTTTTATTCAAGAATTTGGACTTAAGTGAAATATCATAGTTAACTGTGATATTTACATAATCAAGCAAAGCAGGAATATGCAGGTCATTGTGAGGGGAAGGAATACTTCCCACACCTATGTGACTTAATTGTTGAGTAAATTATTACTAACAGCTGGTGAAAGAATGGATGCTCATGTGTGGAGTTGATCAGTGACAAAAATGTAGATAAAGGAGAATAAGAGGGATAAAGTTTGGCAGGATCTATCCATTTCTCTTGGATGGAATCTTAACCAATCATGTGAAGACTCTGCACACACATATTCCTTTCCCCTACTCCCAGTCTCACTTCTTTCATGTCTGCCCTTTTTATTAATGAGGCTGCCTTAACTGTGAGATGGATGATGTCTGTCCTAGCTTCACTGAACATTTGATACACCTAATGTTTTTGTTTTGATTCCTTGAAAAGCAAGAGAATTTTTGTCTAGCCTTCCCATGTAGAGCTGATTAAAACAGAAAATACACAAATTACATGGCTTTGAGTATCTCAGGTCTTTTAACAATTTTTATTTTCTATTACAAAATAACAAGTTGGTATAACAATGTACTGTGTAGAAATCCCAGATTAGGTGCTAGGGTTTGAATACTTGGATGAGACTGAGCACATGAACTGTCTTTGAGTTCCTTCTTCAAACTGGGCAATATATATAAGAAATGCAATTAAAATTATTCTTTTTGATAAGAAAGTCATGCTAACTCCTTGTACAAACCTGCATTCTATTTTTATAAAAGTAATGGGAAATAGAAGATAATTCTTTGTAGAGTACAAATTATCATTGCCAGGTTACTTTAATCCCAAGTATAAATGCAGAAGTGGAAATTGAGGAAGAAATAGGATAAGTCTATAGGTATTTTTAAAAAGAATAAAAGATTTCAGTTCTCAAAGAGTAGCATAACTTTTCCTCCCAAAACCTTTAAAGGTGGAATTAGTGGGGCAGGTTGGCAGGACACAAAGAATGGATACTATGTCATACACCCTTCAGATTCCATTTTTGCTTTTTCTTCGTCTCCTCAGAGATGGACTGATGGGTGTAAAGATCAGCACAAGGTTTTCTGGACACAGAGTGGAAGGACCTCCATTATTAGCCCTATTATGTTTTATCTTTCAGTTTTCTTGAAATTGGATTGGTGCTTTAGGAACAGAATAAAAATAAATAAAATAAAAAGCAGAAAGCTAATTTGAAATTGGTTGTATAAGTGTTCCTAAATTCATTACATCTTCCAAGTTTTTTTTTTTGTTTGTTTATTCAATAAATATTATTTAAGCACCATGCAGATTTACAGTCTTCAAAAACTTATCAGCTTTTGCTTTCAGGAAGTTTGCAATTTAGTGGAGATGACAGAACCATTTACAGGGGTCATAACTATATGTAAAAGCAAATAGATTTTACTATGTGCATTGCACACTGGAGGTGAATAATAGGTAGATATGAGTATTTATTCATTGAAGTCAAGGAAGGTGTCCTAAATGACCACTGAGCTGAGATCTAAAGAATGGATAATTTTGAGGAGGAAACAATTATTTAATGCTGTATTTGCAAAGACCATGTGATGAGAGTAAACATGGCTTACAAGAGATTACCAGAAAGCCAGTGTGGCTGAAGCTGCATGTGTAAAGGTAAGAATTATATAAAATCTGGAAAATCTAACCTGGAATTGACTTTGCAAGAAGAGTCTTCCCAAACTAGGACATTTTTAAAAATATTTATTTATTTGTGAGAGAGAGTGCGTGCGCACACTTACACACAAGTTGGGGAGGGGCAGAGAGAGAGGGAGACACCGAATCCCAAGCAAGCTCCAAGCTCTAAGCTGTCAGCACAGAGCCCAATGCAGGTCTTGAACTCAAGAGCTGTGAGATCATGACTTGAGCTGAAGTCGGACACTTAACTGACTGAGCCACACAGGTCTCCTCAAACTGGGACATTTTGAAAGAACTAAGCATAATTAATAATTGTGCCAGGATCACAGGCCAAAAATAGGAGTTTCCTGGGCAAGCTGCATTAAATGGTCTTTCCATCTATAGAAGATTCCAAGGA
The DNA here is from genome assembly GCF_003009895.1 of Hyaena hyaena. NCBI lineage: Eukaryota > Metazoa > Chordata > Mammalia > Carnivora > Hyaenidae > Hyaena > Hyaena hyaena. The sequence continues at coordinate 76,113 of NW_024081703.1, forward strand.
TGGTCTCTAAATTGAGATAAGCAACATTTTTTGTTTGTTGTTTGTTTTTAATGGGAGTATTGTTTGCAGTTTTTGTCTTTGCTGGTCAAGTAGGTGGCATTGTATTCACTAGTAATCTTTAATCTCTGAATTGGCATCAGAGCATCAGGGATTCATATTTACTGTTGACTAAAGCTTTGTCACAGCTATTCTCTGCCCTTGGAGAGGCTGTTGTGAATTGGTATAGTCCAATATGGACGTTTTCCAGTCAGTCCCTTTGTGTTTATAGATATCATTGGAAATGCACTTTGAATACTATGGCTCATAGGGAAAATATTTACTATTAAGCATGTGATGTCCTGGCTTTTATTAATGTAATTGATAGTGAGCTCTCTGAAAAGGCCATTTGGGATTATGTTTAGGGAGGTAGCAAGGCAGTATTTTAGAAACATTTTATTCAGTGACATAAGAAAGCAGATAGCATATATTCAATGAAGAGAGTAAATCTAGTGAAGATTTAGACAAGTCATTAAACTTTAGGGTTTGGGGAACCTTAAAGTAGTTCGCTTTTTCCTCCTATTGTTTTTGTTGTTTTTAAATTTACAGGACTCCTCTCCTTTCCTTTCTGTCAAAAGAATATTTGGCATATGGTAAAAGTTACAGAGGAGTGTCATTACCTCTGAAAACATTCTGAAAGGGGGTGGGCAATAAAATTGGGGAATGCTCTGATTCCTTTCACCATTTCATAATAGCTAGCAGACTCTGATGTGAAAGAAATTGCACCTATAGTAGTATATAAGGGATCATTTGATTAAAAGTGGAAAACAAACACCAAAAAATAATAGCCAAAAGGAGGGTTAACAACCCATTGCACTCTATCCACAAAACAATTGACTTTCTGCTTTTTTACATCAGTCACGTGAGCTTGGTCAATATCTGGTCCAGAGAGAAGAACACACTCTGAATGTGCTGACAAAATCAGGTTTATGTATCTGCAGTTCTGAAGGCAGACCTTTGACCACAGCAAATTTGCTAGAGTAATGAATGCCACCCCAGAGGGCTCCTGGTAGCCATCTTGCTAGCCTAACACAGGAAACTTACCTTCTGTGTATTACTATATTGGTTAAACTCTTGTTTAAAATGTAGAGGTTCACTATGGGAGATGCCAGTGATCTGGAGAGATATTGGCACCTTTGAATGTAAAGTGTGAAACATTACCTTTAACATATGAATAATGCTATATAACTGTAGTTAAACCAAATTAGGAATTGGAATTTCAATCATTGTCAGGATATTTTAAATACATACAAAAATGTGTATTTGAAAAAATTCACTGCTTTTCAAAATCTATGGGGGCAGTTATGAGAGTTTACTTTGCAGGTATAAGATCATTGCAGTAACAATAATTAAAATTACCTAGAAATGTGATAGAAAGTACACAAGTGAGACTATGTGTAAAATAAATTTTATTTAAAACCCATTGTTATTTTAAAACACATTATTTTGGGCACCTGGGTGGCTCAGTCAGGTAAGCGTCCAACTTCAGCTCAGGTCATGATCTCACAGTTGATGAGTTCAAGCCCCATGTCAGGCTCTGTGCTCACAACTCAGAGCCTGGACCCTGCTTCAGATTCTGTCTGTTTGTCTGTCTTTCTTTCTGTTCCCCCACTCTCTCTCAAAAAAAAAAAAAAAAAAAGAATGTAAAAAGAAATTTTGAAAACTCATTATTTGAAAGCAAATTATAGGACTCAAATTTTGGTAAGGAAGCAATGCAGACAGTATTTATTTTTTCTCCTTTCAACCCTGTATGCCATCAGCCCCTGGTCTAATCTTTGGGAAAATTCTGTTTCTCAAATTTACCAAGAAATATTAGCCCTAGGTGAAAACCAGTGTTTCAGAGAAAATACAGTATAACATGATATATTGTCAGCCATAGGAAAAAAAAATAGCCAATTAGATTCAACATGCTGGAATAGTAGAAAGAAAGCTTTCTAACCTAAGTCTCAAGAAACTTTCCCTTCAAGTTTATCACTATAAGAAAACTAAATATGGAGCAATTCCTCATAAGAATAACCTGTAGTGGGTATTTGGGGATAACATATATCCCATGGTCAGTTGACTATACCAATTAAAAGAGATTCACTGGTGGTAGAATTTAAGTAAAGGATGATTTTTTAAAAGTTCATTTTTAATATTAACATTAAAAATCTGGCAGAAACTGAACATCAATAGCCAAGGTAGCTAGGATGGGTAACTTTAGGAGAGGGCTGGCTGGCCAACTCTTAGTTTTGTTTTCCGTTTTTTGTTTTTTTTTTTAAATTTTTTAATATTTATTTTATTTTTGAGAGAGACAGTGTGTGATCAGGGGGAGGGGCAGAGAGAGAGAGGGAGACACAGAATGCGAAGCAGGCTCCAGGCTCAGAACACTTAGCACAGAGCCCTATGCTGGGCTTGAACTCACAAACTGTGAGATCATAACCTGAGCTGAAGTCTACTGCTTAACCAACTGAGCCACCCAGGTACCCCTGGCCAACTCTTTGTGATAGCAAACAACAGTAAGAATAGCAATAAGAACAAAATAAAAACAGTAATAACACTGACAGCACCATTTTTAGAACTTTTATCTAACAATAGATAAGCATTTTAATATTCTGTCTTATAATTCCCACCAGGAACATATGAGTTAAGTATTATTATTTACAGTTTAAAAATAAAAAGCAGGGGCTCCTGGGTGGCTTAGTCGGTTAAGCGTCCGACTTTCGCTTAGGTCATGATCTCGTGGTTCGTGGGTTCGAGCCCCGTGTCGGCCTCTGTGCTGACAGCCAGCTCAGAGCCTGGAGCCTGTTTCAGATTCTGTGACTCCCTCTCTCTCTGACCCTCCCCTGCTCACTCTGTCTCTCTCTCTCCTAGAAATAAATAAAAAAACATTGAAAAATTTTTAAAAATAAAAAGCAAGGCATTGAATAGATTTAGTAATCTTCCCAAGTCAACAGAATCATAATCAGTTTGAGTGAGTAGCAGATCTGGGATTTGAACTCAGCTGAGTCAGATGCCAAAGGCTTTTTCTGTTTATTTGTTTTACATCATGGGCTCTAACACTTTAAAAACCAGCGCATAGTAAGTCTTTATCATTTTATTTTAGGCATACATTTCAACCAAAGTTTATATACTTTGTAATTTTTGATACAAACTAAAAATAGAAACTCTCATACTAACCATTATATCCGAAACACTTATAAAGAAACAAGATCATAAAAGGTAACAGAAAAATTCTATGGGATGTCAACAAACTAGGAAACTACAGTTTGAAATAATATTTAATGAGGCATTTTCAGTATTTTTGATATACCCTTATCCTGTTGATTAGATTTTAAACTAAAATTAGATTCACACAATTAAGCATTACTGAGTACTTGTAATGAGGAAGTATCTTTGGACTATTTACACTTCCATATCATAATATAAAAATATACTTTATTAGAATTGGTAAAGTATTACAGTGTTAAAGAACATAGGTTCTGTATTATGCTTAATTGGGCACAAATTAGGGCTTTGAAACACAAACAAATTAATTTGCGTACACCTCAGCTTTTCATTTTAGTGAATGGGAAATAACAATAGTACCTAGGTCAAAGGTTGTTTTAAGAATTTAATAGGACAGGCACTTGCTCCTACACTTGGCCCATAAATGTTCAATGAAATTTCTTGTGTTTTTGTAACTGTATCTTAACTTGTTTATATAATAAACCCCAAACTGCTTACCACTGACCTACAACTCCTATATTTATTACTACTTACAACATAATCTATTACCCTTCTAAGTTATTTTACATGTTTATATTCCCTAGCACCAAACCTCTTTCATTTCTTTTCTTTCTATTTGAAATGGCCTTTCTTGCTTTTCACTCTACAGACATCTTACTCATTCTTTACCAGACTCAGATGCAGCTTCTTGGTGATGCCTTATGGACATTGTCTATAACTGCTTAAATTTTAGCTCCTTCTTCTAACAATATTGTATTTCAATTATGATAGCTAGTTAGAAAACTAAAATCTTGTCATGTTGGAAAAAATAACATGGTAGTAGTTTCCCTTTATTAATTTTTTACTGTTTATTTTTGAGAGAGAGAGACAGACAGACAGACAATGTGAGCAAGAGGGGAGCAGAGGGAGAGGGAGACACAGAATCTGAAACAGGCTCCAGGCTCTGAGCTGTGAGCACAGAGCTTGATGCAGGGTTCAAACTCTTGAATGGCGAGATCATGACCTAAGCCAAAGTGGGATGCTTAACTGACTGAGCTACCCAGGCGCCCTGGGAGTTTCCTTTTTTAAAAAAAAGTTTTAAGGCCAATGATAAAGTCTCCAGCTACTTTCTCATATCCTTTGCAATAGATACACAGATTTAGATCACCAAAACAGTAGAGAGATTGAGATAGAGGATGGAAAAAATTATTTCTGAGCTTTATTTAGTTAGAAGATTTACACAAAGTCTACCGTATGTAAATTGAAATGCTTCTTTTCCTAAAGTCTGAGAAATCTGAACTATTCTTCCTAAGTATGTCTTCTTTGTATGTTGTCTGTGTTCTTTAGCTATGGATAGAAAGAGTAGAGAAGAATACTAGGATAAATAAGAATTGGTCAAGTTGATGTTTCTCAGCAAAAATCTTAAAAGGCAAAACTACACTTACAAATTTTCCATAGTATTCGGCAATTTCATTTATTGTTTAGATGAAAATGCACAAGAGAACACTGTACCATGACTTTGTTGTTGTTGTTAAATCCTCTTTATGGTATTACAATTTTATAGAAGGTTGTACTATAAGGAAGTAATGTTCTCCTACAAAATGCAATAAAGTGTTATGTCAAGAAGGTACATAAATACTGAAACATAGTCAAGATGAAAGGACGCCTTTAATTAGGGTGGTGGTGGTGATAGCATGAAAAGTTTCTTATCACACATAATTGACATTATTATTAGTGTGTAAAAGAGCATGTGTGATTTTCTGTTTGGTTGTTTTTTTTAGTAAATGAATAGACAGCAATAAGTGTTGTAAGTAAAATGAAATTGTACAGTATCTTTTTTATAGTTTTTCAAGACTCAAATTGCAGCATGCAGTCTTGGGGCTGTGTTTGTTTATGGCAGGTCACTGCCACATGGAACAGGTGTTTTATAGTACAAACTAACCATTTGACATTAACAATGAAATGCTGAAAATGCTGTTTGCCTTGTTTCTACACACCATATTGTGAACTGAGTGTAAGAAGTTGTTCCAATTTGCAGAATTACTCTAATGATTTTTCTGATACCCAGTTCACCATCTAACTATCATTTTACTTTTCATCTGACTGGAAAATCAAGGAAAATTTCAGTGAAATTTATGTAGCATTTATCTAGAAGTGTTCTTTAGTTTGTAGAGTCCCGTGTCAATATTGGGAATGTGCACTTGCTTACGAATGTATGTAAATCTATTACATATGGTTTAAAAATTGTTGAGACTAGATTAAATTTGCAAAATTTTGAAGTCATTATATTTTTTATCTTTAGCACCTCATGTCCCCTAGAATTTATTTTTTCTTTAAGCTTTAATATCATTTTATGCTTTTGTCTTTGAAGGAAACCAACCCATTTGTAATATCAAAGTGTCTCCTGTTGGGGGAAAAATATACTCCAAATATGCATGTTCTTCAGTCTTAGCTACTGCTCTTTGACCCTCTGTTCCTCTGGCCTACATGATTGTTATTGATGCTAACATTAGATGACAGGTATTAGAAGATGATGAATGTTGGAGTTTTTTCAGTGTAACATTTTATTAATGAATATATTAATTGGATTTAAGTTATTCAGAATTTGCATTGAAAATTTTCTATATGCAATATGACCCACATGAAAATACAGTAAGTTTAATTTTTGACACTATGCAACTTTTTTAAATTGGCAAGTCTTTATTATTAACTTGAGGAATTTATAATTTTAATGACTACACTTCCTTATATATTTTACTCTACTTCATATCGTCTTTGCTTTGTATTTTTTTAAAACAGACTGTGATATTCAGGTTTTATTCATAAACTCTACCATGTCTTGTGGCATTACTTATATCTTTATCATGTGAGTTATATACTTTTATAGTAAACCAGTGGATTTTATTTTATTTTATTTTTTTAATGTTTTATTTCTAGGAGAGAGAGAGAGAGAGAGAGACAGCACAAGCAGGGGAGGGTCAGAGAGAGAGGGAGTCACAGACTGAAACAGGCTCCAGGCTCTGAGCTGGCAGTCAGCACAGAGCCCGACGCGGGGCACGAACCCAAGAACCACGAGATCATGACCTAAGCGAAAGTCGGACGCTTAACCGACTAAGCCACCCAGGCGCCCCTAAACCAGTGGATTTTAAAGGAGTCAAAAAGCATTTTTTAATTCACTAGCATTTATAAAGACCATGATGCTCATGTTGAAATGCTAAATACCATGCTACCATAGCTAAAATGTCAAAAGCTTATTGTTTTCCTATGTACTCTAATTCACTTTTCTTCACGTTTCCCTGATTCTATTAAAATGGAATATAAAATGTGACTTTATTAGAACATCTATATTATTGAATATGTTTTTGCTAAGGCTTATGTTATGTTAACTTCTCTCTTCTTTAACTTATTGTGTCTTTGTAAAGCAGGACACAATTTTAGTTTTCAATAAAATATTTAAGGAAGTAAACAAACATCAGCAATTTGTGCATATATTAAAATATTACATATTAAACTCTCATTATATTATTTTAGCTATTTTTTATAATGTGTTCTGGATACTCCTTCTAAAAATAGTACTTAGAAATGGTGGCTTCTCATTGTAAATCAAGTCATTACAGAGGTACCTGGGTGGCTCAGTTAGTGAAGCATCTGACTCTTGGTTTTGGCTTAGGTCTTGATCTCATGACTCATGAGCTCGAGCCCCACTTTGGAGTCTGTGCTGACAGTGCAGAGCTTGCTTGGGATTCTCTTTCTTCCTGGCTTTCTGCCTTTCCCCCTCATGCTCGCTCTCTCTCTCTCTCTCTCTCAAAAATAAGTAAACATTAAAAAAATAAAACCATTACAGGGACAAGTTTTTAATTTCATATTTATTAAAATGGAAGAGATATTATTAGATGTGGATAAGAGGAGGGGAGGTAAGGCAAAAGGAGCTATTCAAAAAGTAGAGGTCAATACTTTTGCAATATTTACTATTTAAGTGAGATAGTTTATAATACCAATCATAAGACAGTGTTGACTGGCATTGCTTATTGCTAAGTATATACTGTTTTACTCAGGATTGTCTTGCTTAATAAACAAATCCCAAATGTGTTAGTGTATCCAAGACTTTTATTTCTAGTTCATGCAAATCCATTGCAAATATATTTGATTTGGTGTCTGGTTGACAACCTTATTCTAAGCAGTGACCTCAAATCTAGGCTCTTTCCCTCATGTGACTTCTTTCTCTCAGCCCTTCATATCTAGTAGTGTAAGTAGGAGAACATATGAGAGTGAGTATGGGATATTATATGGTGTATCATGCGAATTGCACAAATCATTTTCACCAGCATTCTACTGGGCAGAAATCATGCCATATCTCATCTATAAACATGGAAACTGAGAAAGGTAGTCATTTTGCTTACCCAAATGAAAAATGGAAAAAAAATTTTGAAACCATATTGTGGGAAAAATAACTGGTATTTGCATCTGGGAACACTTTGCTAAGAAGTACCCACTCTGTCCCCAACAGACCCAAATAGATAGGTGTAAACAGTTATTTAAAATAGTTGTTCCTAAGGAACTTGGGCAATGTGTCAATTTATTCTTTCCATTCTCTCTTATATCTTTAATGGAACTTTCCTGCCAGCCATCTCAAGGTGGCTGCCTACGGGGGCCAGCATACCTCCTCAAGGCAGTGTCACCTGATAATGGCCATGGAGACCATGTCTCAGGAGGTGGTAACAGTGAAATTTGGCACCAGTTTCTTCTGCTCTGTTCCAGCTGTGCAAGAGAGTGGTACACTCCCTATGTCACAAGCCCAGTACATCAAGACATCTTACCTTGGCTCAGTGTATGTCACTTTGAGAGGTTGAGGAAATAGCTTTCAAGAAAGGTCACTCCACTTAGGATATTTGATGCTCACTCTTGAATGAGCTGATGAAGATGAGGCCTTCACTATGGATGTAACACAAATCAGGGAAGGACAGCAATCATAATGAATGATAGCACCAGGATTCATAGAAGTCTTGGCATAGCTGGGCAATTGGAAAGCTCTAACAAGGTGAAATTTAATAAAGATAAACCAACTCTTCGCATATGTCTTCTATATAGCAGCAGATTGTACAAAAAAGAAAAGAGATTTAGTTCACAATGTGCTGAAGCCATCTCATAGTGACTATGACCTAAATTCTACCTCTGAATAATGGAGACAGAAGTTGGAACCACACCACTAAGCCAAATTTGGAGGACTGGGAATTTTTTATTTGTTTGTTTGTTTTGTTTTGTTTTTCCTGAGGAAGAAAAGATACGGAACATGAACTGTCTTGAAATATTTGGATGGTTGTGATATGAAAAAGGTATTAATAGACTTGCTTTGGGTGGAAGTTAAAGGAATGTACATTTATGCTAACCTGAAAGAACTTTAAAACTTTCTAACTTTAAAACTGTGAGCTTACTGGTGATGAAATAAGCTAATTCCAGAGAACATAAACTGCTCATCATAAGTGTTCAAATAGGATGTTGTAAAGAAAATTCACACATTAGAAGAGGTGTTGAATGAGATGACTTTCAGGGCTGCAAGTAGCCCTGAAAGTCCATGATTCATTGATTCAGATATAACTTACCGAAGCCCTCATTTAAACCAAATTTCTTTTTCTGCTCCATCATTAGGTGACAGGACTAATTTAGTTCCAAAAACATTAACTAAAACTTACAGTGTATGACATCTTGTACTAGATTTTGGAAGTACAGATATAGTCCCTAATTGGAGCTTGAGAAACCTGCAAGCTGATAATATCACTGTAGAGTAGAATGCTAGTGTGATGGGGGAGAATGGAGGAACAGGAAGGGGGAAACAAGAAAGGCTCACGTAGGAAGGAATATTTGACCTGGGCTTATATGGTGAATGACATCAAATGACAAGGAAACATTTATATTAAGAATTGGAGATTTAATTTATGGAGACACACTGGATTCAGTGACATATGCTTCAGCTTTTCTACTTTCATTTCAACTTTGACTCCTGGATTATCAGATGATGACACAGCTATGGCTCAAAAAATTCCTGAAGTACTGTTCATGAGTTAGCAATTCTGAAGCAGAGAAGTCGATTCCAAAATACTAGAAAACATACTGACTCTCTGTTGTTGTTGTTTTTTAATAAACATCAGAATCACTTTGTCCCAATGTTTCTCAAGCAGTATGTTTGACTAAGAGTTGATGAAGACTGTATGATCGTTCTCTTAGAGAGTTTTTTTTTTTTTCCCTCAGTATTACCACAAACTTTTTGGAAAGGAATATTTTTATTTGTTTTCCAAGTTTGCTGATTGAAAACATTATAGAACATTGAGGAGGCCCAGGCTGGTTAGAGATCCTGACTTAGAGCATGTCCAATCCACAAGCATTCTCTTCTACTTCCTCAGTTTTGCATGACAGTAACTCTCGCCTTATTCATAATTCAAAAACAATTATTAGGTGCTTTCTTGTTCCTAGGGATAAATAGTAAGATAAATAGACATAGCCCCTGACTGCTTACAAAGCAAGAATATTAAAATCTGTGTAGTATAGTAGTAAGTGTACATAAATAGATTAGTAGAGTAGAAGTGATAAATGGAGATATAAAGCAGTGGGGAAATGAAGAATTATTCAATAACTTATTTTCTAGCAGTTGGCTAAACATTTGGAGAAAAATAAAATGAGACTCACCTTTATAATATACTCCAAAGCAATTCATATATGGATTAAATTTAAATTATGTAAAGGAAAAGCACACAATATCAGGTGGGAGAAAGGCTAGTAATTATTAAATTTTTAAATGGGTAAAATAAATAAAAGAAAATATGGACATACTTGATCACATAAATGTCAAAACTATAAAAATTCAACAGGTAAACTGGGAAAGTATATTTGCAAAATAAGGGTTAGGGAAGATGTTTCTTCATAATAAAATGAACAATAATGAAAGAAAATTACAAAATACATAAAAATCTTCAAAAGTTAAAGATGTCTGATATCATTAACAATGGAAAATGGAGGGAGCAGAGTGATTATACCATCTCTTATATTAATAAAGTCCTTTTGTTTTTGCATTTATTTTCATGGATAGTTCATGGAGTTGTCCAGGGGTGAATAGAAATCACATTTTAATATATTTTTTTGGTTGGGGAAGAAATTAATGTATATTTCTTGGTGGGCATTTGGTAGTACTTATCAAGAGTCTTTAAAATGCTCAAATTCTTGACTATTAATTTCACTTCTTAGAATTCATAGTATTAAAAAATTAAGACGTTCATAACATCTATTTCCACATATTCACTACAGCAAAGTATAGTAACAAAAACGCCTTAAACAATTTAAATAGTCAACAATATAGGAATTATAAAAATTGTTAAATAATTTCAAAGTTGTAGCAAAATCATATTCTTAAAAAATCATCTTTGCCTCAGTAGTGAAATGGCATCTTCTTATTTTTATAATCTCCTTACTCATTGTTCAGAGTTCATTGAACTCACTTGTAGCTGATAGTCCAAATAAATGTAATCATTGATTCCCTTGTGCATTTCACAAGGATTTATTACTGATTTTTAAATGCTACTTTGTTATTACTGTGTACAGAAGCAGTGTTCTATGGCACCAGAGATACTGCAGTTAAGGAAAAAAGTTACTACTTTTGTCCAGCTACCATTTATAGAGTAAGAAACACCAGAGGCAATAATTTCAGGGAATAATAGATTATGAAAAGTAAATCATGAGAAATAGGGTAGACAGAGTTTGGAGGGGTGTGATATTTTACGTGCAAAGTCCATAAGCTGACATTTGAGCAGAGAGCTGAAATAAGTATGAACATGAGTCATGCTGATCTCTGAGTGATGAATAGTTTAATAGAAGCAGCAGCATTTGCAAAGGTCCTAGGAGAAAACAAGGAACAGTGTGGAAACCAGTGAAAGCAGAGTGGTGTGAAACTTTGAAACATGAAATAGGGTCAGAAATGAGGATTGAGAGAAGTGAGGTAAGAGTGAGGCCTGGATCTATAGGACCCTATGATACCTTACTAAGAGTTCTGGTATTTTGTTTGTTTGGGGAGGAGGAGTCTGGGTCTCTGTTATTGCCTTATTTTGTTTTTTGTTTGTTTTATTTGAATTGTATGGGAAGTCATCAGCGCTTTTGATCAGATAAATAACTGTATTTGGCCTGTGCTTGCAAAGGAACATTCTGAGTATTGTGTAGAAAATATTTTACAAAGAGGCACAAGTGGAACCACAGAAATCACTTAAGAGGTTCTTTCAGTAACCTGGGTAAGACATAATGGTTCCTGATAAAAAGCTGGATGTGATGAGAAGTGGTTGAGTTTGTCATATATATTGAGTTTTGGTGACAGGATTTAGGTAATAGCTTAAATTTAAAGTGTGAACAATAAACAAAAGTCAGATAATTCCATGGGTAGCTTGAACAGCTGGATGAGTAAGTTACCTTCATCAAAGTGGGCAAAGTTTTAAGATTTAGGGTGATTCAAAGTCAGTTAAGACTGATTTACCAAGTAGATATCCATAGGGTGTTTTGAGAGGGGATTTGGATATTTAGGTCTGTAGTTAAAGAAGGAAGTCATTTTTGCAAGCATATATTTGGGAAACTGTCAAAAGAGATTCTAAATAGAATCTAAATAAATAACGCCATGGGACTAAGATTACTTGGGGAATAAGTATAAATGAAAAACAAAAGTCTAAAACCTAAGTCCCAGGGTAATTCAACATTTACAGTTTAGGTAAACTAGAAAGATTCAGTGGCTCCTGGGGGCTCAGTAAGTTAAGCATCTGACTCTTGGTTTTGGCTCAAGTCATGATCTCACAGTTCATGAGACTGAGCCTCATGTGGGGCTCTGTGCTGACAGAGAGCGAGTTTGATATTAAAACATGAATAAAGCATGTGTGTGCACATAAATCATTAAAAAAATAAAATCTGTGCCAACAATATGTTATTATTTTTGGAAAATTATGTTTAATTCTTTAGGCAGATTAGCTTTAAAAAGCAATGTTAGATTATAGGAAAAAACCTAACAGTTTTCTTCACATAGTACCAATTATAATTAAAAAGGAGTCTAATTTGAAAGATGTACTTAGTGAAATAAATACTATGTTTTTCATTATCTGATTCTGATTTTAGATTTAGCAGTATCCTATTTCCATTACAGATTCTATGATAATAAAGACTGGAAGTAATTATTATCTAATGGTTACTGATTTTTATGGAATTTTCCTAGCAGAGAAAAGTACACTTTCCTCAGTAGGGCCTAAAACAATGCCATTGAACAACTGTGAGAGCTCCATGAATACTTTATGATAATTCATGAGGCCACATGTCCAAATCCACAGTCATTGATACCTTTTGGCATGCATATCAAAGAGTGGCAATATTGGCAGCTTTGGATAATGAATTGATGCTGGGGATTGTTTGTTTTAATTAAGAGTTGGAGTATCTTGGCATGAAGTGCATAGAGCAGCCTAATGAGCATGTGAATAAGGAATTAGAAAATCTGGGTTCTAGATTAAGTTTGCTTTGTTTATTAACTGTTAAATTTAATGTATCTCTTAAGATACTAAGAGATTATAAGAAATGCAATAAAATTATAAAATAAAACCCAAAGATGCATTTTTCAGGCTAAAAATATTCTCCAATTTATTAATGTTACAAAAGTTATGCCATTATATAACCCATTAACTTTTATATATTCAGCTTTAAAAATCTATAAATGCCATGGTCTTATGAGGATCAAATAAGATAATATATATGTAACCTCTTTGAAAAGTCTAAAGCTTTATGCAAATGTAAGGTATTATGCTTATAGCGACAACTATATCAGTATTATTTTCAGTAGGGGTTTAGGGTGAGGGGAAACATTTTCATAACAAGCACTAAGCTGATTTTCGTAATAATGGGTCTTTGTCTCAGTGATATTTAAGGAGTAACTCTAATATGGTGAATAGAGGTGGCATAGGAAGTTGCAGGCATCTGCCCTCCACCATCATCTAACATTAGGCTAGTAAATCAGTGTTAACTGAGAAGTAACCTGACTTTTAGAAGGTCCAACTATAAGTCTTTGGTCTGAATCAATGGTATGTCTTAGCAATATCACATGAAGATAAAAATTGCTAGAAATTACCACAAAGAAGATTCTGGAAAAAAGAGATATAAGTAAACAAAAGCAGTTGTTTGAATTAGTACTATTCATTCTTTTAGGCAGATTTTTTGATATTTTCCCTTTACTATCATGTACCACACTTTCTACCAGCAAAGATGAAATGCTTTAATCAGTTCCTAAGGGACTATAACATAGGCTCCCGGGGAAATTGTCCTTATCTCCTTAGGATGCAAGTTGCTGCCATAAACTCCTTTTAAGAGAGTCTTCTTGAGAGGGCTATTTTGGATGAGAGAAGAACATACTTCATTTAGGATGTGGTGGCATTGAAGAGCATAAAAGAATGTAATGCCTTTGTATACAAACCTTTATTTTATTTCTTTCTGTTAATTTGAGATAAAATTTTTGTTCCTCGAAGGAGCAACATATTAAAAATTAACTATTGAGCCTTGGGTGGTTCAGTCAGTTAAGCATCTGACTCTTGATTTTGGCTCAGGTCATGCTCTCACAGTTGTGAGCCCTGCATTGGGCTCCACCCTGAGAGTGGAGCCTGCTTAAGATTCTCTTTTCCTCTGCTCCTCTCCTGCCTGCTCCCTCATTTGCTCTCTCTCTTTCTCTTTCCCAAAATATAAAAACCAAAAATTTAAAAAAGAATTAACTGTCATTTATAACTTTAAATGGTTCACCAGGGCATTCTTAATGGAAGACTACTGGAAATGAGGTTTTTCTACTGGGTAGGTTAGAAATCAAGATCTAGAACATAGCCTAGGAAGGAAAGAACTCAGAAGATAGAGGATAAAAGGCCTTGGGTTTGAGAATAATGAAGATAAACATAATTAAGTGGGTGATGGATCATGAAGAAAAGAAACATAGGATGGAATGACTTCTGAACAAATTTCTTTAAGACTGCTCTTGTAAAGAGACATAGAAGTAAAGCTATAATCCTTTCCATAGCCAACACTGAGGTAAATCAAGTTTATAAAGTTATTATGATGTCCTATGTCTTGTCTCTAATAAGTGATATCCCTGATATTTGGAATATGCCAAGTGAACATGATGCCATTCAGCCTGTGCCAGCTTGAGTAATCAAAGAGATATGAAGGCATTGATGAGAAATACTTATTGTTTTATTGCCTGGTTCTTATCTTCCCTTATAGCAGTCTTAACGCTTCAGTCTCTAGAAATTTCAACCTTTAATTCTTCTAATGCTGGAAGAAATGCTTTGTGACGATGCCATGAAATGAATATTTGACACAGGGAAATCTGCAAATCACCTTTTCACATTAGTTAGTGTTACAGCAGTTTACACCAGGGTGCCATTTCCAGGGCAAACTATACATAACTTTTATTCAGTAGCAAAACACAAGAGAAATAAATGCTGAGTCTGGAAAATAAGAGTTCATTTTGTGAATTCTGGAAAGGAAGGCTCCACAGAGGAAAGAATCTGAAAACAGTTTTTCTCTGGAAGAGAGTCTCTAGCTGCAAGGCATTGCACATCCCAGACATGTATATACTGATAGAGTATGGTGTGAAAATCAGCAGTTATGCTAGGGACCTAAATGCTGCTGCTACAACCCAAATTGCTCTATTCTCTCTTCATCCCTGATTTGAAGCAGTAGGTCTTCTCTGAGAATCATTTTTTTTTCTTTTCATTCATCTCTTTTAAAATTTCATTTTGCTTCCAGTAAATTCTGTGGGGATGGTAACTGACAGAAGGCAAAAAGACACAGTGAGAAAAGAAGCTGTGTGCTAGTTTAATTGCATGCCTCAAAGTCATATTCAAATATTATCATCAGTTCAGTCACAGTCCATCCTGCATTTCAGATGAAACCTAAGAGGATAAACAATTTAAAATAAGTTTTGTGCGCTGTTTTTGGAGAGCAGAGATCATTGCATCCATCAAACCGTTGTTTCCATCAATAGAAACTGGAATGATCTAAACTAGCAAAACCTGAGCTTGCTCTGTTGCTGTTAGTATTCTCAGCTGCTTCATGGTCCAAGGCCAGCAGCGGGAGATCACTCAGACGTCCATCACCCATAGTGGTTCTTATGGAATATAATCCCTAACTCACTTTAGCACAAAGAAGTGTCTTTCATTCTGAAGTGCAGGAACTGGTAAAGAGAACACATGGAGTTATTGACAGTGTGGCTGATAAACTCTTGATAATTTGGTAGAGGGCTCAAGATGTTATCATTGTTCAATTAGAATTCTTTAAAAGGTATGGGTTTTTTGACTGCTTTAGCTTCTTGGGTTCGAACAGATTGTTACTAAATGGTGTTAGATACTGGCAAAAGGGAAGAAGTAAATTTTCAACATATGTGGGCACAAATGGATTTGAGTGCAGAATTCAAAGAGTGCAAATATGATTGCCATCTCAACTGTTTGTAGAAGGAATGGAGTTCCTTCAAATCACCTACTACAGCTCTAACCTTTACCTACATGTTGTCATGTGTGGGTGCAATTTAATTGCTATCACATCTTTGTAAAGATGCAAACACAAATTAAAATAAAAACTGCACCCTACAGTAAACAATTGAGAAACTTGCAAATTGCTATTTGAAAAATCATTGACTTCACTCTTCAATAATTTTTATCACCTACTATAGGATAGATGTTATGATTCATATTATCATAAGAATCAATTGGTTAATTTTATGTAACAGCTATACCATGATTATAATAGTGCCCAATATTAATAAAAAGTTGAAGATATATTCACTCAATCACTTATTTTCCTAAAGTAATAAAATTAATTCAAATTTCTGATATGAAAATACTATATTTTAAATGGTTTACTTAAATCATTAGTGATAATCTGCTTTGAAGTCAACCATTAATGAATCACAAACTTTGGTTTGGTTACTCTGAGGCTGACTGAATTTCTTCATATGGCTGTTCTCATCTACCCCAATAATGAAAGGTAAATCCATTTTCTGTATGTGCTAGAGTTAAGACAAAGAATTAAAATTACTCTATATGTACAACAATAATTTGAGATTTTTATTGTAAATTTGTCCCTTTTGGCGTCATAATTACCTTAAACTTATGTTCTGTTATAGGTCACTGTGTACTCACCCATTACTCCTAGTCATTATCAGAATTAAGGACAATAAAGTTATTATCAAACCCATGATCACAATTGGTGTAAAATGCTTAGTTGTTTCTTAAATGAATTTACCTTTTTTAAATGTTTATTTATTTTGAGAGAGGGAGAGTGTGCACATACCCATGTGCATGAGCTGGGGAGGGAGAGAGTAAAGAGAGAACCCCAAGCCGTCTCTGAACTGTCAGCATAGAGCCTGATGCAGGGGCTCCATCCCAGGAGCCATGAGACTGCAACATGAGCCAAAACCAAGAAGGGATGCTCAATTCTCTGAGCCATCCAGGCTCTCCTTAAATGAATTTACTTTAAATGAATCATTTGATTGCTAACCTCACTGGGGGAATTGGTTTAGAATTAAACATATGTGATCATATCTTGAAGAGAAATTACATAAATTTTCAACATTGTAAGGACAATTGATAGTCTTCAATGGAACATGAAATAGGAAACAAATTCAACTATTAAGATAATTTTTACCTCACCATCTGAAATATTTGCTTAATTCCTTAACCATTACCTAATGTGTTATTCCAGGCATCTTTTTCTTCCCTCCAAGTTTCTGAATAGAGATGGAATCTATTTTGATTAAGTAGGGCCTTTAAAAAGAAACTTTTTTCTATGTCTGAACTTTATGATCCTTAGTATAAATTTTGATGCCTTTCTATATGACAGAAGCATGTTGTATGTTAAGATATGATCAGACGTATCTTCAGTGAGCTAGATAAATGCTGTTTCATTAACATAAGATAAATCACCAGATTATTATTTGAATTATATGATACTCTAAAGGATATGGTCATGTGATCAGAAAAGAATAGGACATCTTTGGCAAACACACACACACACACAAACACAAACACAAAATAATATTGTTCAAGCTTGTTTATTATAATAGAGGATAGGTTAAATAATCCAGGTCCACTAAAAAATAGAATCAATGTAGTAAATTTATTTTTTTTGTATGATTTTTAAACATTTGGGGATATACAAATCATCTCAAAATATTTAGTTTCTGAGAAAGCATTGAGGCTTTCTTGACATTTTATCATGTCATTGAAGGTATCCTAAGACTAAAAATTAATTTTATTAAAAGTCGCTGTGATTGCTGTGCTGATCCCAGGAAAATAGTTTGGCATTCCATGAAATCTTTAAAAAGTCATTAAGTGCATATGGAAAAGAAAAGCAAATTTTATGGAGCTCATTATTTATAGTAAGATTATTGATGTAAAGTGGAATTACTATGCTGTACTTACTCTTGTCTTCTCAGAGTTATATCCCTACAGAAGAAAGGCAGCACTTATCTATCTTGGAGTATATTACTTTTATTAGAATAGTCTTTAGAAAACTCACAGAAAATATTTTTTTTTAAATTTTTTTTTAATGTTTTTTATTTATTTCTAGGAGAGAGAGAGAGAGACAGCGTGAGCAGGGCAGGGTAAGAGAGAGAGGGAGTCACAGACTGAAACAGGCTCCAGGCTCTGAGCTGGCAGTCAGCACAGAGCCCGACGCGGGGCTCAAACCCACGAACCGCGAGATCATGACCTGAGCGAAAGTCGGACGCCCAACCGACTAAGCCACCCAGCGCCCCTAAAAACTTTTTTCAAAAGTTAAGTGTGCAAGTTAAGTGTGCACATGGTAATATATTTAATAACATGAATCTTCTCAAAGAATCTTATATCAGATTTTAAGAACTGCCAACTAATGAGTCAAAATGACATTTTCCTTGAATTGTTCCTTGATAACCTGGCTTATTCATTTAACAATTATAAAGTAAGCCTAAATGTGGCTTATGCTTTTCCTTATAAAATATATAAAAGATATATATGTTCACCTTGTAGTATGCTCTATTAGAAGTTATTTCTTAGCACAGAATCTCCATGACATGTAAGGTATGTGGACTTTGTGCACATTGGAGAGAAAGGGAGCCCAACAATGTGAGACTAGTTCTGAGGGTAAAGACTTTGATAATATAGGATTTATTGTATCCTGGTAACACCTAAAGTAAGATTTCCATGTCTTAGAAGCTATTACACTAGAATTTTTTTTGTTGAACTGGTCTTTCTTCCCCAAAGCAATTCCACACCCCATTTTAGAGGAAAAGAATTACATCATAAAATACAGTTATTGATAATTCCACAACTTCAAAAGTCAGAATCCAAAATGACAATCTTTTAACAATAAATACACCAGTAATTTATGGGATAAAATAGAGAATTATTGTCTCTTTTTCTTTGAAATTTCCTCACTGTTCTGTGATATTGACAGTGCAGAATTTAGATACACGCTTGCTGATACACTCGGAAACAAGCATTCTTAAACTTTGAAGGTCATGATTTATTTATTTACTCTGAAATAGACCTGAACCACTACTAGTTAATTATTGCTATAAATAAAGCCAATCTATAATGTGTTCCATTTAAATTATTTCTTGTAGACTCACCTTCAACTTTTATTTTTTTATTTATTTTTTTTTAATATTTTTATTTATTTCTAGGAGAGAGAGAGAGAGAGAGAGAGAGACAGTGTGAGCAGGGGAGGGTCAGAGAGAGGGAGTCACAGACTGAAACAGGCTCCAGGCTCTGAGCTGGCAGCCAGCACAGAGCCCGACGCGGGGCTCGAACCCACGAACCGCAAGATCATGACCTAAGCGAAAGTCGGACGCTTAACCGACTAAGCCACCCAGGCGCCCCTCACAGAAAATATTTTTTAATCACCAAAATTTCTGTCCATGTGTACAATTACCAAATGGAATGGAACTTCATTTCTCAAATCATCATGTATTTTAAGTTGAAACACATCTGCCACCCAAGAATTATGTGTGAAAAACACAGTAGCACTTATATGGAAGGATAATAGGTGAACAGAATATATGTGTCACACAAAGAAAAGCACCAAAGCATGAATCATAAGGGAACCTGATATCAGAGTGATAGACCAAGGAAGAGGTGGCAGAGGTGTCTTATGAGTCAGAACAAAGTGAATGGGTGCTTTTGACTCTTAAGTGTGAAAAAAAAAAAAATAGGGGAAATAGATAGTAGAGATTAGTGAAAAAATCAGGACAATGGACCAGGGTAATACTATTAAAAGTAAATTCCAAGTCCTCTTTTAAGCCACATTTAACTAGTTGCATAGAACTTCTTATC
The DNA here is from genome assembly GCF_003009895.1 of Hyaena hyaena. NCBI lineage: Eukaryota > Metazoa > Chordata > Mammalia > Carnivora > Hyaenidae > Hyaena > Hyaena hyaena. The sequence goes on from NW_024081703.1 coordinate 95,690, forward strand.
TGTGGGCATGGACTGACCTAGTAAATTGGTTACTCTTTCTTCTCATCCATTCTATTCTAATGGAAAAATGGTATCCTTGTCAAAGTGTGTATGGTCTAAAGTGATAGCTACTAAATAATTTTTAAACAGGTAATAAATATTAATCTGTGTGATGTATTTTATACAACTATCATCTGAGCATTTCAAAACATTCTGCAAACAGTTCTTACAAAGCCCCTTTAATTAATATTGGTGGCAGGGATGATCAGACTAAACATTTATTGAGGAGCATCAGTGTGAAACATTTCATAGACATTGATTTGATCTAATAAAGCAGACAAGGCAATAAACATGTGAAAATAGGTGACTTACCCAGGAGGGACTTATCTGGAACTTATTCTGCTTTATATTGTCATGGGTTATATACCTTTCAAAGGACCTCAGGATTAAAAGGGAAAAACTGACATGATTAAATAAAAGTAAATGTTAAAAAAAGATTTTGAAGAGGAAATGAATGTACCTGACAGTTCAGGAAGAGGCTTTAAAAAGTCAAAGGAATCACATGAAATCAGACTTGAGGGAAACATTAAAGAATGATAAAGATCTTTCTAGAAAACACTAATAATTACTTAAAAATTACAAGTGGATAATTTCTTCCTTTATCTCTTCTCTCCCTCCTCTTGTTCAAATTTTCAGGTTCCCAGTGTAGCATGTTGTCTTAGACTTCAATCCTAGATATCCCTTCAGATAAATGTATATGCGTATTTATATATACATATTTATCTTAAATGGTGTTTTCCCCCTCTACAGATATTCAACTAAAATTCTATCCCATTGACTCTCAATGAATCTTCAATGGATAGGAGAGTATGTAATTATCAATCTCTGTAAAAGAGTTATGCCAAGACTTAGAAGTCCAAATGAAGACTCCTTTAGTAGTTGTTCCTCTGTTCTGAAACATTGTATAGCTTTTAGACTAGCATTACTATTTTTAAAGCATTTAATCATTTTTTTTTTAATTCATGAGCCTTTGCCCAGTTTCTCATAATCTGAATTATAAAACTCTGGCAAGAATTTAATATAGGCAATCTCAAAATCACCAACATTCTCCTTTAGAATTTCTGATGAAAGTCAGATTGAAATACATAAGTAAAGCATTTTTGCAAAGGAAATTCTGTCATGCATATTGATTTCATCTCAGAATCATAGAGAAGTACTTTTAGTTTTTTAATGCCACTAAAATAGGTAAGACTACCATCTAAGGCTTAGTGACAATTTAAACATTGGTCTCTATGGTCCCAATTCTCCTCAGCTTGAGACACAGTGTTAGGAATGGCATTTCCCTTTCTCTTCTATATTTATTTTCATGCATATACCCTAGAAAATGGAAGAGTGTCCCTTGGACTTCCTGAAATCTAGACAGTGTGATCTACTCCCAGAAATTTTTGAGAAGGAAAAGGGATTTTTGATACACCTATGGAAAGTTCAGTCTCTAGCTGGAGTGGCTGTTTGCAACGCATATTTATAAATTGTGCATTTGTAGCTGGAAATGGATTTCTCTATTAAATATAAGAATTTAATATGTGCCTGGAATAGTGCAGACATAATCTATATATTCACATACGTTTTATTAAAGAAGATTTAAGTACTTTTATTTTTACCCCATTGGTCTCTTGTTATTGTTGTTGTTGTTGCTGTTGTTTTTAAATTTTAATTCTAGTATAGTTAACATACATTATTATGTTAGTTTTAGGCATGCAATATAATGATTCAGCAATTCTATACATTACTTGATGCTCAGTATAGGTGTACTTTTAATCCCCTTAAACCTATTTCACCTATCCCCCCTCCACCTCTCCTCTGATAACCATTGTTTTGTTATCTAAACTTTTTTTTTAATTTTTATGTTTTATTTGTTTTGATTGTTAAATTCCAATATGAATGAAATCATATACTATTTGTCTTTCTCTGACTGACTTATCTCACTTAGGATTATACTCTTTAGATCCATCCATGTTGTTGCAAATGCTAACATTTCATTCTTTTTTATGACTGAATAATATTCCATTACACACACAGAAAACACCCACACACCCACACACCATTTCTTCTTATCCATTCATCTATCAATGGACATTTGAGCTGCTTCTATAATTTGGCTCTTGTAAACTGTGTTGCAGTAAACATAGGGGTGTGTAGACATATAGATATTTTCTAGTTGGTGTTTTCTTATGCTTGGGATAAATACATCGTAGGTTACTGGATTATATAGTAATTCTATTTTTAGTTTTTTTGAGTTACCTCCATATTGTTTTCCACATTGGTGACACCAGTTTGCATTCCCACCAATAGTGCAAGAAGTTTCCTTTTTCTCCGTATTCTTGCCAACACCTGTTGTTTCTTGTGTTTTTGATGTTAGCTATTCTGACAGGTATGTGGTGGTATCTCTCTGTAGTTTTAATTTGGATTTCCCTGGTGATAAGTGATGTTGAGTATCTTTTCATGTGTCTGTATGTCTGAATGTCTTCTTTGGAGAAATATCTCTTCATATCTTTTGCCTATTTTTTCATTGGATTGTTTGTGTGTGTTGAGTTGTATAATTTCTTTATATATTTTGGATACTAATCTGTTATCAGATATGTCATTTTAGGTATTTTTATTTCTTATATTGTTTAGATATGGTAAATTTTGTTACAATATCAATCAACATTTATTTAGAGAGCTCCTATTGAATAGAACTCATTGGATAAATTGGAAAATTAAAGAAACCAAGAAATAATTAGATCTAATCCCTGTCCAAAAGACAGATGCTGTATGTGAGATTAATGATAAATGAGGTTTAATTTTAAGTGTCAAACAAGATATTTAGTAATATAAATTAGAAATCTTCCAAGTTAGAAAGGATGGCTTTTAATTGAGATGATCAGAGAAAGATTCATTGAGAAGGTAAAAGTACAATTGATATTATTTAAGAAAACAAAAAGTGCAGTACTTGATATATTTTGAATCTGGTTTCAAGTTTAAAATGCTGTTCAAGAAAAATGAGAAAAAATCATTAAAAAGTAGTTTAAGAGAAATCCAATAAGAATAGGAACATTTTCTTGTTTTCTTTTGTTTCTCAGTCTTGTTCTACGAGTAAAACTTAAGAGAAAAGTAGTCTTGGTTAATTAAAAATAATCAGAAAAGAATTCTCCTGACTTACCACAATAATTTAACATTCTGAATTTTAAAATATACTGAGTTGCTACCATATTTTGTTATTGTTGTTGTTGTTTTACTATCTGAATTAAAGAGATTTTTAAAATAAATTAGAATAGTTATTTAGCTTGTTTTTGCTGATACTGCATGATTGAGCTGGAAACATAAAGAGTCAAGTTATCCTTCTGATTTATTAGTTATGAAGTAGGCCGCTTTTAAAGAATTTACCTGAGAACAGAAAGGGAGAAACTTAGAATTTCAGAGAAGAAAGTAAATAAACACACAAAGCACATCACAAGATATGTTATTTAATAAAATGTGTTATATACTTAATTAAGTCACAAGCTGCTCCATTCAAGTCAAAAGCTACTTTGTTCCAGAAAGGATTAAAAATGACTTGCAAATTTGCCTATAATTTTAAATGAAGTTGTATTCACATTACTATCTACATGACAAACACAAGCTCCTTTTTTTTTTTTTTAAAGGATCCAGAAAGTTTTTTTCAATTGGCATTTTTGTTGAGATAATTGCAGATTCACAAGTAGTTGTAGAATGTCATTTGGAAAGATTCTTATACACTTTCCATAGTTTTTCCCAGTGGTAACATTTCGCAAAACTATAGTACAATATCACAACCAGAATATTGACATTGATTCATTCCACCCATGTTATTCAAAATATCCTAGTTTTATTTTTACTCTTTGAATGTGTGTGTGGGTGTGGGTGTGTGTGTGTGAGAGAGAGGAGAGAGAGAGAGAGAGAGAGAGTTCTGCATAACTTTATACAATTTTGCCACTCTGTGTATGTTGTATATCAAGATTCTAAGTAGTTTCAACACTTTAAAACCCTTTTGTAACCACACCCATCTCCTTACAGTCCCTTTTACCCTCACTCAGGTCCTAACCCTATCAAGTACTAATTTATCCAAATTTTAATATTTATAATTTCAAAAATGTTATGTGTATATAAATGTTTACTGTATGTAAACTATTGATAATGGCATTTTTTACTCAGCATAACTCTCTGGAGATTTATCAAACTTGTTGCATATTATCAAGTTTGTTTCTATATGTTGTTAAGTGGTATTCTGAAGTATGGATGTACTGTAGATTAACCATATCACATTGAAGGACATATGGGTTGATTCCAGTTTGTGGATGTTGCAGACGAAGCTACTACTAATATTTGTGTACAGGTTTTTGTGCGAACTTAATTTTTCTGTAGTGATGCTTTCAAGGGTACAATTATTGAGTCCTATGATAGTCCTATGAAGTTTAATTTTATAAGAAAGTACAAACTATATCAGATTGGTGGTACAATTTTATATTCCCACCAGCAATGTATGAATGATCCAGTTTTTCCGCATCCTTGCTAGCATTTTGGTGTTGTCAATATTTTTAAATTTAGTCATCTGGTAAGTGTGTAGTGGTCTCTCTATATTTTTTTTTAATTTTAGGAAGTCATTTTACTAAATCTCTCTCTTCAAAAATATTCTGTGATACTCAGAGGAGTAAAAAGTGATCCACCTGCAGACTCTGATTATCATCTGTAGTCTCAAACGGAGTTCTAAATCTAGTGAAATGTCTACTCTTCCTGTGAGCTTACTATATATGTTATTGTTTACTGGGAATTTTGGCATCTCTTGTTATGTTTATAGTTTTGTCGCATTTCTGCTTATCTTTCTGGAGCTCTACTTAGCTACAATGATAGCTAAGATAAGGCCTTAAAATGCTATAAGATTTTACAAATCATGTGGAAAATTAAAACAGGTGGATAACATAGTCTTATATAATTTCTGTCAGATATAACTGTTCTGAGAGCAACATTGATAACTTTGGATAGATTTGTGGGGAATTTTCTTCTCCCCAAAATGCCATTTTGAAAAGACCATATTCTTTCAAGGTGGTATGGCTTATCCTGAATGTCCTGTCTACTTGCAGTTCTACTCTTTTCCTACAGACTACTCTTTTGAGTCTGCTCATAATTTCCCTATAAGCAAAACTGTCTATCTCAAGGGTACACACAAACTTTCCAGGCCCAAGGAATATTTTCCAAGAGAGTAAAATAAAATAAAATAAACCTATAGTTAAGAATAAAACAAAGCAAAATCACTTTTCTAGATAAGCAACAATGTTTTTAAATTCTATAAAAACTCATATGCATATATATTAACAAGCAGAACACTTAGTTTTACACCCTAAGCCATTTATTTATAGTGGTTTCTGAGGCACCTGGGTGGCTTGGCCAGTTGAGTGTCCAACTCTTAATTTTGACTCAGATCATGATACCAGGGTTGTGGTATCTGTGCAGAGCATGGAGCCTGTTTAAGATTCTCTCCTCCCTCCCTCTCTCTCTTTCTCTCTCTCTCTCCCTTTCTCTCTCTCCCTTTACCCCTTACCTCATTCATGATCTCTCTCTTTCTAAAATAAAATAAAAAATAAAATAATACAATACAGTACAATACAATAAGATAAAATCGTGGTTTCAGAGTTTTCACCTATTAAGACTCACTGAGTTTCAGTATTGCAATTTCTAGTTTAAACCTAAGCTAAAACATGAATAGAAAGTTTATATATTTGTGTTACTACAAAGTATACAGTACAAATTCCCTCCAATCATACTTGGACCCAGAGATTCAAATGATATTTTTAGGACTGCTTCTTTTTTCTCCTACTCTCGATTCTGCTCTTCTTAGCGTGAGTTAATTCACAGACATAGTCTCTCCACATAAATACAAGATAACCCTGAGAGTCAAACCTTAGTAGGTTTTACAGCTTTTGTTATCATTAAAAAGACATCATAGATTCTAATCTAAGGAAGGACTCTGATTGGATGGACACTTGAACCATATTGCTGGCCAGGGTAATAAAGCTCCCTGAATATTCAGGCTAGGGTCAAGGATCCATCATCAAAACAATGAAATCAGACACTGAATTCAGGCATACTTTATCCACATGAGTTTACAAAATTGTCAAATCAAGGAAAGACAAGTCTCCATGGAATTGGAGTCAGGGCAAACAAAATATCCATGTACTGTGCAATTTCATGATTTTCCAAAACAAAAGAATGAAGAGGCTCAGCGATTAATTAAATTCTTTATCTCTGGAAAATGGAAATGCTCTCAACTTTAAAATTAAAGTCTTCAATCCCCACACTCTACCTGTTCCACTGAGGATTCAAAGCTTTTATCACTGATATGTGTATAGAGTTCATGCTCAGAATAGTATTTTCTCCTTCCGTTTCAAAAGTCTCTGCAGAAGAAAGATAGTTTTCAAGCACATAGTGTAAGGAGGGGAGTATAGTATTGAGATGAAATTAATGGAAGATTCCACACAGTCTTCCATGGCATACCTTGGGAGAATTTTACTTTCCCCTATTTGTGTTATCATCCAGGATAATGCTTCAGGAAAAAGGAAACATTTTTTCAAAAGAAAAAAAAAAAACTTAATGCAAGGCAGTTCATGCTTCAAATTACTGGAAAGTCTGGAGAATAAAAGTAAAGTGACCGCCAATGGATTAGTGATGTCGAATATATACTGGTATCTTAGTTTTAATCCAAAGGAGAAGACACTGCTTCTTCTGCTTCTTCATCTGTCACTTATGAAGCTGATGGCTTGTGGTTTTGACACAATCTGCTTTAACTCCAAGATTCTCTTGAAACTGGAGTCTACAGCTCCCAATACTTAGATGTCTGTGAACTTCCTGGCTGCCAGTAACTACAGCAGGAAAACTATCTGCAGCTCAACTCATCTGCAACAATTTGAACAAATGTCTCTCATTGTGGAATCTAATTTGAATCCATAACTCTAGCTTTGAGGAAGTCTGAGGTCTGTAACATGTTGCTTTCCAAATTTTAAAGTATTGAAAGGTTGCGAGGAATGGATGCCAAGTACTAGTCAAGCATACATTGTATTTATATACATGTGTTTATATATGTATACACATAAAATACATATACATATGCAGTAAATTTCCAAAACTGGTGGGAAGATCATGCCAATGAATGTAATTAAGGTAAACATTTTTCTATTTTTATGTATGATTTCAGGACATATAATGGGTTTTATTTATCCTTATGAAATAAAAATTTCAGTCAAGTCTATTTGCTATACACTATGTAGCAAATAGTAATTTTTAAAACTCGCCTCCATTCAGTATTGTTGCTTCTTTGAGTATACTTAAGGAAGAAAATGGCATAATGATGCTGGGCATCAGTTTATGGCACTGTAATTGAGATTGGGCTAAAATCACAGCAATTTTTGAATCAGAGCTTTAAAAAAATGGTAGGCTTTCCTTGTAGAAGCAATCTATATATTCTGTTTCTCAAGTATTTCTTTTCTCTGAGCTCACACAAGAAGGCATGACAATTATTTTTGAACTTTTTATTCTTATTCTGTAGTGTCAAATACATTTTCTTGATGGGATTCATCAACATTTCTTCTTTTTATTTCCTTCCTTTAAAAAAAAACAACTTACGTTTATTATTTTTTCTTCTTTTTAAGAGATGTCAGCAGACCAGAGAATGAGACTATTTTGAAATTGATGGGCTGGCTAGTACTTTTCCTTTATACAAAGAGACATTCTTGACAGAATGTATACTCTTTATAACTGCTTTTGCAGTCTATCCATAAGATTAAGTTTAGGAAGAAGAAAAGATAGATTGTTATTTGGTTGGAGAATCAAAGGTCTATTAATGTACAGCAATCAATGTCTTCACTGGCATGCCAGGGTTAAAATTATTTAAAAGGTTTCAACCTAGTTATTCAAGCTGTCTTATTCCCTGTCTAATTCAGTGTGACAGTTGAAAGAAGCCTATTTTGAAGCTCAGTTGTTTGACATTGATATTTATTTTTTATATATTTATTCTCTTCAGAAAACCATAATGATGAATGTTTAAACAAACATGTATTAGATTTGAGATCTTCTAAAATTTCATATCCATAGTGTTTCAGTTGGGTATGATACTCAAGGAGTAGCTGTTGGTAACACAGTTTTCTGGGGCAGTGAATTAAATGCAAGCATAGAGAATAGTGAAAATTTTTGGAAAACATACCAACACATTAGTTAGCATGTGAACTCGTTATTTGAAGACATTAAATTAACACACTTTAGTCACCCTTATGTACCAGAAAAGTTTGTAATGAAAACACTACTGGTTTTAATAAAATACACTAATTTTTATATACTTTCAATATTCCATATTAATCATCAGCGTTTTAATAATGATAGCTTCTTTTGGCATCTCAAGTAGAAATACTCTGTGTGATAAGAGATATATACCATAAAGGAAATGTCTTGAAACCAGGTATAATTATTTCTTCTGAGATTTAATGCCTTTCAAAGTAATAATAGTTTTGATTTGCATGGTGTCTTTCTTAACATGTCAAATGATTTAAAGGCTATTAACTTGTTTATTTGCTCATTTATGAAGTCTGTTGCAGTTAAGAACATGAGATGACTTTCTCTTGGAAAAAGGAAAAAATTAGGCTCTACTTCATAGTATCAGCTGTTAGGGTTTGAGCAAGAGATGAGGATGTTGACTAAAAAGTTAACAAATTGAAAAGCAACTTTGCACACAGGGGACATGAACATCCCTGGATCCCTTCATTTCCCAAGCTAGTTAATTATATGACAAACTCTTCTAGTTGTAATGTATTAAAAATCGTTTTTAAGCTGCGGAGAATACTCCTAAGCTATAGGAAAGAACTATTTACATTAGCTTTTGGGTTTTTCTTTGTTTGTTTTGTTTTTGTTTTTACATTTTACATTAATTCTAGTTTCTCCTTTCTATCATGAATAATCTCTTGGCTTCACTCACCTATATATATTACAGACAAGGAAAATTCATGACAGTAGTGAGCTATCATAACAAATGGGTAGCCTAAAGGTGAATTTCATGAAATATATATCATAGACCAACTATAGTACTTTCTTTAATTTTTTAATGTTTTTTTTAAATTTATTTTTGAGAGAGAGAAAGAAAGAGAGAAAGAAACACAGAATCCAAAGCAGGCTTCCAGGCTCTGAGCTGTCATCATAGAACCCAACGTGAGGCTTGAACTCTTGGACAGCAAGATCATGACCTAAGCCTAAGTGAGTTAGCTCACATAACCAACTGAGCCACTCAGGCACCTCTTTAGTGCTTCAAATAATAGAACCCATATTGGGTACACAGAGTTTGTAGCAATTGAGGCTTATATTTAAATCCTTATTCTCTATTTTTTTTTCCAAATTGCTCCTACTTACTGATTAGGTACATATACCTTCTATTGTCAATTGATTAATCCCAGAAATAATATGGAATATTTTGTTTTTCATAATATTTCATATATTTTGAAATTCGTTGATCCACATTAAAGTTTGATGTTCTCTGCGATGGTTGTCTTATGAATTGAGGTAATTGAGTTACTACTTCATACTTAAAAAATTAATTTTAAATTTTCCCAATGAAAAGAAGTTCAGATATAAACCTAGGAATTTTTCTGTATTTATTCATAAGTCCAAGGTTTTCCTAGATATATATCCATGAACTTAAACTTCTGCAATCCAAATATTAAAGCTCAGGAGTAAAGTAGGAAAAAAATCTCACTCAGTGAGAGTTTCTTAACTTAAACTTCAGTAATTGGTAGAGTAATTCATATTTCATCACTTTAGGGTGGTAAATCTTAAAGACTTAGATAATTCAGGTTCTATGTATCTTGTTAAGAAACACTATCCCTAATTTATTTTCAAATTATTTTTACATAGAAAGTCTGAAAACTACAGTGGAACATATCTGTGTCTCTACCTATAAATACATATGCACATATATATGTATATATGCAATTTTAGCTGACTATATTATTAAAACATATATTTGGATTATTTTTGGAATACTTAACACTTTTTAGAATCTTAAAGAAAAAACTCAAATTGGGTTTTTAACTAGTAACCTCTAGCTGTATAAAAGACTATATATGGGGTTTGTGATAGTTTGCAGCTGAAAGTGGTGAGCAGCTTGTTGTTGCTGGGTCAGCAAGAAATTTTTCTTCCCACTCTGTCTGCAGGCTGTGTGGCCACCTTTCAAAGATCAAGACCAGGAGGTTGTGAGCCCACAAAGATGGAGCCCAGGCTAGAGGTTACCACTCAGAGATGAAGCCTAGGCTGCAGTTTGCCTCAGCAAAACACCATGACTGAAGAGTTACTGAAAGTGACTACATCCCTAGAAATGTTTAAAATAAATGAATGAATGAATAAATGCATGAGTGAATGTACACACACACACACACACACACACACACACACACACACACGTGTGGAGAGTAGACAAAATAGATTTCCATCTCCCAGAGGGAGCTGTTAAACATTTCTAAGATTTTATTTTTCTTATCAATTTTATATTATACTATCAGATAGGTGTGGTCATCATTTTATATGTGAAATTTCAACCCTTATTTATTCAACTCACTTTAATTTATAATTGTTTCCCAAGTCATTAACTACTCAAGAATCTTCTCCAGGAACTGTTAAGCACAACTATGTTCATTAATATATTTACAGCATAGTGAATGGGTACACATCATTGTTATCAGTTTTGAGCATGTTGTTTATGTGAATTCTAATATCCTCCTTAAAGGGTGTTATGACAGTTAAAAGAGATAATGTTCCTGAAAGGCCTAGAACAATGGATTTAAAATGTGATTGATGTCAATCCCTCTACTAGAAGAGCAAGTGCTCTTACACACTAGCATTTATAGAATAAGAGAACACTCACAGGTACTTAAACATGGATTAAATTGGGGAAGAATTTTTGGAATTTTCTGAGTGCCAGTGCAAAGGCTATTTGGATTAATCTGAATTTAATTTTAAAAAATGGCATGAAAGCTAACGTGAACCTAAAAGACCAACTTCAGTTAGCCTTCAAAGCATAATAAGCCCAGTACACCGAGGAGAGATGTAATGACCTACACTGTTTATATTGCAACTTCTAACTTTAAGTTCAAGGTAGGAATCAAGACATAGTTTACTATAGTAAAACTTGTCAAACATCTCAGAAATAGAGAAAAAGAGGATTAAAATAAGTTTTGTGGATATGGAAACAAATGTAGGCCTAAGCTCTCCAACTATTTTCATATTTTTATAACAAATGGGTCCAAGGCAATATTTTTATGTGATGTATTGGATACCTTTAATGAAACATATATCTGTCTTGGGCTTTGATTTAAAGAGCCATGAGTTTCCTGTAGGATGATAATCTAACCCAGTTTGGAACAGACATGCTTAGTAACTGTACACAGGCAGATCTTTTACACAAGCATACTGCAAAGTTTAATGATTTATTTAATAAATATTGAATAGTATCCCATGTACTTCTCATACATTTTAAAAGTTAACATGTTTTTAAACTTTCACTACAAAGTTAATTTTACATAGTTTGCTTAATGTGAGGGATTTGGATGTTTACCCCATAGATCATTAACCCAGGAACTTTGCCAAATGTTCTCATTTTATTTTTCCTGAGAACTCAACATGGCACTAAATATTTCCTCATGGCATATCATAATGGAAAGCAATGACATGTAACATTAAATAAGTTAGGGATATATTTCAGATAACATTTCTGATAGCCAAATATAATTGCTTTTCTTTAAAAAAAAAGTGCAATTTTGGCTGAAAATGTGATTAAAAGATATATCTGACTGTTTTTTGGAAAAATTCCTTTATAGCTTTTGGAAGCTTAAATAAGAGACCTAAGCTCAGTTTTTAACTAGTAACCTCTAGTATTCTGAGAACCAAATTGTTATGAATAATAACGATAACCATGTTAACTGACGTTAACATTTTCATTCTATTTTACACCTCTTAAGTATCTATTGATTTCATGAAGTGAACAGTATCTCATTTCTCTGTATCTGTTTTAACAAATACCTAAATCAGAAATATACTCTATCGAACTCTTGACTCATGGAATATGTGAAAAAGATCACTATCTTGCACTTGTATGTATTCGTCTCACAAATTATTGCAGATTTTCTTTGAAAAATTTTGCTATATACAATTTCCTTATTCAGTATCTGCCATATTTGTTGAATTTAATGTCTTGATATTGTATTGGAATAAGCTTTTGGAGGGTAATAAAGGGATGAAAATATTTCTCTTTAAATTCATTTTTATTTCTTCACGTGAGGGAATCACTTGGAACTTGACAGAGGAACGTTGTGGATGTGGTGGAAGGAAGTGTCTACTATTTCGATGCTACTTCTAACTTAAAAAATACTTAACGAAATCCGGGGATGCTTCATTTAATTAACTAGCAACTTATCTAGTAGGCCTTTATGATTTTAGCACGGATAGGCTATTTTTCTGTTATGGGTTGAATTGTGTTTCCCCAAAAGATGTTGAAGTTCTAATCTCCAGTACTGCAGTTCTATGAATGCAACCTTATTCGGAAATAGGTTCTTTGCAGATGATCAAGTTCACAGTAGTGAAGAGCTGCTCACATTTTATTAGCATACCACCTTTCTTTGGTACACTTGTGGAGTGTAACACCCACCAATGGAATTTCGTAGAATTAAGTAACATACGAGTTCTAAGACTCTCATACACCACATTTGATACCAAACTACTAAGAAGAATCTCAGATGAAAAAGACAGTTTACTACAGGGAAGCATCAATCATTTTTCCTCTGCATGTTTCAGTGGCCTATACTGCTTATTTGCAAGAAGAGGAGATGTGTACCAGATGGGTGCAGGATCTGACAAGAGATAAAAGTTTCATGCTCCACAGGAGCCAATATCTTTTATTAAAGTCTCATAGACATAGTTTCTGGAGTCCTCTCAAGAGACATGACTAGAATCATCATACTAAGGGAAGTCTGAAGTTATGACTTCTTATCAAGTGTTTTTAGATATCTGAGTCCAGGTGATATTTGCCAACAGAAGTTATTTTTTTTTTTAATATTTTATCTATTTTTGAGAGAGAGAGAGATAGAGACAGCATGATCAGGAGAGGATCAGAGAGAGAGGGAGGCACAGAATCTGAAACAGGCTCCAGGCTCTGAGCTAGCTGTCAGTACAGAGCCTGATGTGGGGCTCGAACCCACAAACCGCAAGATCATGACCTGAGACGAAGTGGGATGCTCAACCGACTGATCCACCCAGGCGCCCCCAATAGAAGTTATTTTTAATCATAATCTTTGTTGCTTAGAAACATAGAGGACATACCACTTTATTAAGTTGCCAGGGGAATAGAGTTAGAAAAATTAACCTAAGGTCAAATTCTCATGAAGAAAGATAAAATATTTCATCAATCCCACAATATATACTAACACAATGTTAGTGGAATTAAGCTACTCAATAGTAGTATTTTGCACTTAGAGAATGTCGAATACATTAAATCACTGAGTATTTCACTGTACTCAGCTCAGTACTTCAGGTGGTAGTATATTCCTAACAAGTATGAAAACACAGATCTCTTGTACATTTATGCAGGAATCATGATCGACATTAAATAACTACTGCATTTGTTGAGGTAACTATTCTCTTTGGTGTTTCTCTCCTCAGTCATTACTCCCATGTTCCCAGGACACTGTGGCATACCCTCTAGTCCTTTTATCCCACTATACCGATCCCTCAAATATTCTTCCTTAATCATAGCTCTTTTGTGCTGTGATCAATTTTATCAGGAATTTTCTCCTCTGGGAAATTACAAAATAAAAACTGCTCTGCTCATAGTCTTGAGGCATATATTGCTTAATTAATAAAGTTTTTCTCAGATTTTGGTATTCAAATTTTAGTAGGAATCTTTAAGTCATCAACTTCAGGGAATTATCATAGAATATTCAAAAAATATATCCAGTATTTAAAGGCTATTATTTGGAGCACTGTATTCTCTTCCAGAGCCCTAAGATCATTTAATCATGTTCTTTTGTCTTCATGTGTGAAGTTGACTCTATTAAATGTTTTAATTTTCTTTTGATTTGTCATTTTGTTATGATGTTAAATCATTTTCTGTTTTCTTGTCCTTATATTTGTGAATTATTTGTTTACTTTTTGTGTTTGAAGCTTTCATGTTTTCTCTTTTTGTAATTGAATTTTTTATCACTGCCCCAGAACCAGAATTTCAAACAAAATGTACCACATAAACACACATATACACTTACAAAGACTCTTATCAAAAAGCAAAAACACATTTAACTTTGATCTTGATCTTGTGCAAATAGGATTTCCTTAGATCTATACCTTCTAAGAAATTTTATGAATCTTGTTCTGAAAATCTGAAGAATACGCAGACACACACACACACACACACACACACATCTGCAAAGAGTACAACATATTGGATCATTGAAAACACTCATAAGACACCATACAGTATATTAATGCAAGGCTTTTAAAAAGGGCGAAAGATACTATAAACCAGAAAAAAGAGAGTTCAGGTAGGAATTAGGGGTCACAGAGCTTCCAGAAGCATCTCCTTTATCCTTGTTATAAACACAAGGATATGCTTTGTTTCAAGATTGAATTACCTAAATTTGTACAGTAAATATTGATTTGGGGAGAGCAACTTGAAAGTTTCCCATGGGGTCTTTTTCATGACCCTTTGTTTACAGTATAGTTAGGCTGACTGGTTACTCAATGTGTAAGCTATCAGTAAACCAATTAGGCCTGAATGCCACAATAGAGTTTCAGATATGAAACAGCACATGATAAATCATCAGTTAACCCAATGCCTTTATCTTAGCCAAGAGACAGTACTAGAATTCCACTCATCCTCAAAGACAAGCACAGAGCTGTGTGAATCCAGCTGAAACACTTGTTTGTATTTTCAGAAATGATAAGTATGCTTATATGAGATAGCTTTGGCTATGCGAACAATAATACCCATGATTTAATGGTTTAAAATAACAATTGTTTATTTATCTCCTGATTCTGCTAGTTAGCAATTTAGGCTGGGCTCAGCTAGGCTGTTCTTCTAGTCTAGGAAGTGTTTATTCAGGTGTGTATAGTCAGTTGCTGAGTTGATTAGGTTCTCATTGCTTTGGAAGACCTCAACTGGGATGATTCATTTGTGCTATTTACATTATGCCTCTAATTTTACAGCATGCTATTCAGGACATGTTTATATGGTACCTTGGTAAGATTCCTAAAGAGAAAATCTGCAAGGTTTTTTGAAGTGTAGTCTCAGAGATAGTGCAGTGTTCTTCATGCCACATTTTAATGACCAAGACAAATATCATAGGTTGTGTTCTCCAGAAGCAGATACCATTATGGTATTTGGGGTATTAGTTATTTATTATGAATTAACATCTATAAAAGAAAAAGAGAGGAAATAGGATTGGGCCAGGGAAGAAGTTAATCTGCATTCAGGTTCAACAGTCTCAGCCAATGTGCTAACTTTCAGAGTAAGGCTTGTCTGTTAGAGTATCCTGCATTGGGACACAGAGACTGGACTCGTATTCTTCTCTCTGGCTTACGCACTGATATTAGGGAAAAGGATGACTTTAAGTGATAGTGGTTCTAACTGAGGCAAAATGACCACTGTAATCTCTCTAATGAATATACCTCACAGCTAGACAGTAAGTCTTTCCTTGAAGGAGAATCTGGACAGAGTGCTTCTGAATCTGTAATAGCAAGTCAGAAGGGCAACCCAGATTCAAGGAGAGAGAAAATAGATTTGACATCTTTTTAAAAAAATTTTAAATAGTTTATTGTCAAGTTGGTTTCCATATAACATCCAGCACTCATCCCCTCAAGTGCCCTCCTCAATTCCCATCACCCCTTTCCCCTCCCCTCACCCTCATCAGTCCTCAGTTTGTTCTCAGCATTCAAGAGTCTGTCATGGTTTGCCTCCCTTTCTCTTCCCCACTATTTCCCCCCTCCTTCTTCTCCCCCATGGTCCTCCGTTAAGTTCCTCCTAACCCTCCTATATGTGCAAACACATGGTAACTGTCCTTCTCTCCCTGACTTATTTCGCTCATGTGAAGAGCAGCTGATGACAAGAGTGACCATGTTTGCATACTTTCATAGTGTTCAAGGGTACCTTGAGCACAATATGTACTGAATACAAATTTATTCAATTGAATGAATTGCTAGAAAGCAAATAAGGACAAAGAAGGCCATCAAGTAAGTACATTCTGTGGTAAGTAGGTTTAGTAACCCATCTACCTTCTTGTTCCTAGATAAAATCATATGATCTCTGCTCTTAGAGATACCTATTGTCAACTGTACATACAGCATCATAAATAAAATTCTTAGGTTGCTAAGCAGTTTCACTTTATAATTAATGACCTTATCCTTTTCCTATTCTAGACGGGCTAGGCACTTTGATGTAATTTCACTGTCTGAGATATGATTTGATTTTCAATCATCTATTAAAATTTGATGTAGTCTGGTCTGCCAAAAAGAAAAAACTTGGATAAGAGTCCAAGAGGACTGAGGTGTAACCCAAGATATTCACCTTAATTTTGTTATAATTCCGGGAAGAACATTTCTCATTTGTGGCCTCACCAGTTATAAAATACGGACTCCTAAGTTCTTTGCCCTTGTTATCTTACACCCTTCTGTGTGGCACAGGTTTTGTGACTTATCTTTTCAAAATATTTTTCCTTTGGAACTTCTTCCATCTAGTAAGTGCTTCCTGTTAAGTGCTTAGTTAGTCACTTCATTTATCCACTTTTATTTTATTCCACATTGATTTTTTTCACTAGAGTATCTTTCATGAGTCTGCATTTTGGTATCAGCAGCTTCCTTCTCATTTTGCAGAGGTGAACTATCAGATGGCAACTGCTCCATATATCAGTCTACTTACTGTATGTTCTTCAAGTCAGAAAAAGTAATTGTGGAGGAGTGAAGGAAAGCCTGACATTCCTTTCGGGGAAAGAAAACACACTTGAAAGATCTGTTCTTTACATTGGGTAATTCTTGGTAAGTGGTGGCTTGTGGAGAACAACCTTGACTATGCAGATTTCAGGGAGATGTTCCTTATTCCTAGTGATGGGTCTCAGCTGTTAGTGTGACAGTCAGTCATTTGTCACAAAATCCCCAAACTTCACTCTCTGAATCTAAGCACTGTGCCACCAACATCAGTGACTATGTCCTGGACATGACAAATACTGATAAGAGAAAGAGATTTTACAGCTATCTAGATACATTCATTGCTGTAATACCAACATCTAGTGTTCTAATCATAGTATAAGATTTCAGTGTGTGTGATAGCACCACTGCCAGCATCCTCTGAGGGGAATAATGTCTCTCACTGGATTAGAAAGAACACAAAATCATAAGCAAACACCCCATCAATAGAGAATATGCTAGGGGCATCTGGGTGGCTCAGTTGATTAAGCGTCCGACTTCGGCTCAGGTCATGATCTCACGGTTCATGGGTTCAAGCCCTGCATTGGGCTCTGTTCTGACAGCTAATTCAGAGCCTGGAGCCTATTTCAGATTCTGTGTCTCCCTCTCTCTCAGACCCTCCCCTGCTCTTTCTCTCTCTCTCTCAGAAATAAATAAAACATTTAAAAAGTTTAAAAATTAAAAAAGAAAATTCTCACATAATTAAGAACTATTTGGATATCACATTATTTATTAATATTATTTATAGGAAAAGGAACCAAGCAAACACTAAGAGAGAAGTATGAGATGAATAACAAAAGAACTCAGACCAAGTAAATTTGGGCCATTCTCTGAGTTGATATTCCATTCATGATTATAGATGACACCTATTGTTAATGTTATGAATGAGACATATTTAATATGTTCAGGTAGGTCCATATGTTTTTCTAAAACAATGACAAAAACCAGCATCAGTCCTTGGCTAAATTTTGAGTAATTCATCCAACAGGAAATACTTTCAAACCATATACACACACACATATATATATATATACACATGCACATATATATATTCCTACAGTATATATGCGTATGTGTGTGTATTTATTTTGTCCTAGAGTATTTTGTCCTGGAGTATGTATGTTTGAGTATATATACAAATGTGTGTGTGTGTGTGTGTGTATATATATATATATATATATATATGCACACATATGTGTGTGTGTTTGTATACATATATATATGTTTGTATACATATATATTAGAGTTTCTTCCTTTTCCTTCATATATATGTATAATATGTATATATACATTATATGTATATTATATATATAGTCCTAGAGCATTTTTCCTAGAGTATGTATGTGTATATATATGTGTATGTGTGTATGTGTATATATATACATGTCCTAGAGTTCTTTTGTTGTTTTCCTTATATCTATTCTATTATAGTATATATAGTATATGTATATTATATATATAGTCCTAGAGTATTTTGTCCTAGAGTGTATGTATGTGTGTGTGTATACCCTATATTATTATTATTATTTTGGTTCTTTGCTTCAGAAAGCAAGAAAGGTTGTTAAAAATAGGTAGGGTTGGAATATACCATACTTATGGACAATTTATTCAGAAAAATTTTCTTCAAACACAACTGGGACAAGATTTGAGAACAATGTGAAAAAAATGAATAAAGATATTTAATGGATTCTGGTATCATAGAATGCAGAAGTCCCTACTTCATTGCCTTGTGGCCTTTTTCTCAAAGTTCCCTGACTTTTGCCATTTACCATTTTAATCAATAAATTAAAAGTTTTTTTTTATCCTATGAGCTCAGGCTTAGTATTAGATAAATTTCCATATTAACTATGGGGAATGTAAAAAGTACTAAAAACAATGAAAAGAGATTGTCACCTTGTGGCTTTCT
Source organism: Hyaena hyaena (assembly GCF_003009895.1). Lineage (NCBI taxonomy): Eukaryota > Metazoa > Chordata > Mammalia > Carnivora > Hyaenidae > Hyaena > Hyaena hyaena. The sequence continues at coordinate 114,606 of NW_024081703.1, forward strand.
TCATTGAACAAATAAATTCTAGTTGGATTTCTGTAACATTGATTACTTTTCAACAGCAAGGTACATAAATATCACCTTATGATTAAATAGGGATCCCTGATTCACCTGAGGCACACAATATATTTGCTTTTGTCAAAAGACATACTTTATATTATATGACTTAAATTATTCTGTATATAACATTTTAAAATTTTGCAATTAGGGAAAACTTCATATATAAGTGCTAGGTAACTCAAGCTACCAAATTTCAAAACTATTTTTGTCCCCAAATGAGTTAATTCTCTATTTTCCATAATCCCTTAAACACTTGGAAGTAGAAAACATGTTTCCCCAAGTGCCTGTTTAAATTTAAAATTCCACAGCTACTGCATCAAGTAGGCAGTAACTCGGCAAGTGTGTTTTTCTAGTCTTTAAGGTAAAGAAGCTAAAATGAAGCATCATATAGTTAAGATCATTAATCGCATGTATACAGATTCTTGCATTTTATCTGGGTTGTAAATCTTTCATTCAGTTAAGTCAGCTGAATTCAGATTTGCTTTTTATTTATGGTCTTTTCTTAGATTCTTGAAATGGATAAAGCAAAATCAAGAAAAAATATTCATCAACATACATTGTTATGACTTGTAAAGATCATGTTACTCCTTCTTATCAGAACTGAAACACAGTTGACTACTCACTCCCCCTGATATTGAGTCATTGCCATATTCTCCACCCAGCTCCAAAATAAAGTAGCAGATTTTTAAGGGTGGAATAAGAAACGCACAGGTGGTACCACCTACTGTAAATCCTTTAGTTCTTCTTAGCTCAGTAACAGCTGTTGGTCTTTTCACAGTTTGTTAAAAGCAAAACAAGGCATAGAATGTGGGCTATTGACATTGTGCAACAATACCATTTGTTTGCTCAGATCATGATAACCAATGGCAACTTGAGAAGTGTTTCCTTTTCAGGCTTTCGGTAAAAAAAAAAATCTCCAGACCTGACTGCCTACCTTGCAAATAGTGCTGTTGATCTATTGATTGATTCTTGGGCACATTACAAATTGTATAACTACCATGTGTTTTAATTTCACTAGTCTGAGAGTGTATATTCTATAGTTTAAAGGAAATTTAAGAATTAATGAGCATCTGTTTCATCCTGTCTAGGCATATGGGGGAAAGAGGTGAAAAGAAAGGGAACAAACTGTTTTGAGCTTTGGTAATGTTGCCTTAAATGCCCCCTTTTCAGTGAGGAAAAGGACTTCCCTCTCTCATCTTCTACAAGAAGCCAGGCTTTCCTCTCGTAGAGTGTTAAAGAGTATAGCAAGAAGTAGAAGTGCATACCTTTGATTAGGACTAGGCCACTAAAGAAGGGTCTTAAGTATGGAGCTGGCCAATTATTGGTAGAAAAGGAGTCTTATTAGAAAAACTAGAGGGAAGTGACACATTTGAGTTTGATTTAGGCTGTCTTCAAGATCCAATATGGTTCACCCTGATGGATAAGGTGTGCAATAAGATATTCTAGATAATAGCATTAGCCAAGCAAAAATGTATAATTCCAATTGGTCTATTTGGAAACAGAATCCTATTAAGGCATAAATAGACAGTAGAAACCAGTCAGAAAATAGCTCCTAGGGAAAAAGATCTGTAACAAGAGTAATATCAGCCTGCCCAATGATGACGTCTGAGGGTATCCTTATATTCTGAAAATTTATTCAGAATTAGATCAGCAACTAGGTATAGCTGACACTGTGTATTGGTAATGATTAAACCAAGAGTTGACAGGAGTTGGAAAAGACAAAGGTAAATAAAAGACCTTATGGTAGTGGCTCTACAACACTAAGCATCTGTAAGAATAAAATTCAGCATATTATACAGAATTATAATTGCATGTCTTCCTGTAGTTCTATAATCAGGTCCAGGAATTTTCATTTTAAAATTCCAAATTATTTCAGTATAGAAGATCCTTCCCCCAAAATTGCAATTTATAAGCAGTACTTATTGTCTATAAAGGAAATAAGTGAATGCCTAAACAAACATAATAAATGAATTTAAAAAATGATATATTGCAATAAGAGGGGCGTGGGCATCAGGAAGAGTGTTAGGATTGTTTTGAGTTCAATTTGTCTTAAAGAATATTCATCAAGGATTAATGTAAAGAGGGATAGAATCTCATACAGATGTAAAGTGGTTAGCAGATGCATGCAAGTGGGTCATCTCATGCTTTATTTACCCTAAATATCTATTCCAGAGGAATAGCTCCTATAAGTCATAGGGCAGGGTGGGGGATGATATCAGTAAGATAACACTGTGCAGTAGTAAAGCTGAAAGGGATATTAGAAATCATCTCATCCAAACTTACTTTAAAGATGAGAAAATAAGCCTCAAAAGCTATTGTATTCTATCTTTAGACAATCTTAACTATTCCTTCATGACAACAGAATATAGCCCCTTAATTTTTAAATACTAATCTGAAAACTATACTCATTAATCTGTGCATAATTGATCTATTCTGTCTTCTAAGAAAGTCTTCAAATATATGAAGACACTTTTAGAAGAAAAAAAACATTGATTTTTGGGACACCTGGCTCAGTTGGTCAAGCATCTGACTATTGATTTCAGCTCCATTTGTGATCTCATGGTCATGATATCCAGCCAGCCCAGTGTCAATCCCCACATCTGGCTCTGTACTGAATGTAGAGCTTGCCCAAGAATCTCTCTCTCCCTTTCCCTTTCCCTTCCCCCACTTGCACTTGTTCTTCTCTTTCTCTCTCTCAAAAACATAAATAAAAATTTTAATTTTTTTCTTTTTAAGAAACTACTCCTAATTCATTTCTAATTCAAATGACACTTCTTTTATTTCGTTTTCTCTTTGTTCTTCCTTCTTTCATTTCCCTCCCTCTTTCTTTCTTTTATTCATTCATGCATGCCTTTTGTCTTTATAATTATGCCAAACTTTATCCCATAAAAACTTTTCAATAATTTTCCGGGTCCTATTTGTTTTGAATATTAAAAGAAAATAAATTCATAAGATTATAAATACTATGACTGAGTTTCCTCAATGTTTTCTCTTTAAACATGACCTTATTAGACTTTGTCCTTCCTAAAATGTAGTGAAGGAAGTTAAGCTACAGGAAGTTGAAAGAGTAGTTAATCCAAAACTGTGCTATGATTTTTCTCAACAGGTTGGTAATGTCTGGAGAAGACAATATAAATCATGAACAATTATAGAAGTAATGGAGGGACAATATCACTTAACCATATACAACCTATTCTTTTTTTTTTTTTAATATTTTTATTTATTTCTAGGACAGAGAGAGACAGCGTGAGCAGCGGAGGGTCAGAGAGAGAGGGAGTCACAGACTGAAGCAGGCTCCAGGCTCTGAGCTGGCAATCAGCACAGAGCCCGACGCGGGGCTCGAACCCACGAACCGCGAGATCATGACCTAAGCGAAAGTCGGACGCTTAACCGACTAAGCCACCCAGGCGCCCCAAATTCTTTAGTACATCCTTACATGATTTTACTTAGCCACAGAATTCTTACCTTGAAGATCAAAAGTAACAAAGTAGTTTATACTGTTTTGATTTTAAAGCTTTCTTTACTGAGTGAAGCAACAAAATAACGATTTATAATACAAGTACTTGAAACAAAAATAGATTCATTGTAAAAGAGTTATGAGTAAAAATAAAACCTATACAATATTTCCATTTTCCATAAATTTGTATTATTGAAGTAGAAAGCATTTTCAAGAAATTTCAGGGGGCACCTGCGTGGCTCAGTCAGTTGAGCATCTGACTCTTGATTTTGGTTCGGGTCATAATCTCATGGTTTGTGAGTTTGAGCTCTTCATGGGAATACACATTGACTCCACGGAGCCTGCTAGGATTCTCTCTCCCAACCTCTCTGCCCCTTTCCTGTGCACTGTCTCTCTCCCCCTAAATACATACAAACATACATACATACCTGTAAAAAGGAAAAGAATCTCAAGTAAGATAAACAACAAAAGAGTTAAAGAAAAACATGGGAAAAATGGATCTATGCTCATCTGACAAAATATTTTCATTTCATTGAGCTTTGTCTCCTTGTTTATAAAATAAGTCAGTACTATTTTTACAAGGATGTTGAGATGATTAAATAAGAAAAAATATAAAGCACTATAGAATCTATGTTATTAATATTATAGTGTTAAAGTATATGGATAAAATAATGATGTTAAATTAGTGTTATCCTTCCTTGTGGCCATTGGTAGATGTTCAATATGGGATATTTAAGTATAATTTCATATTTTTCTAGTCTAAAACAAGGTTAGAAAACCAGAGATTTTTGTACCGACATAGAGAATCATCAGTTTTAGTCGGAGTGGTTTTCAGTGAAGAGTCAAGTAACATGTAATTATTTTATGGTATGTTTTACAAAACATAGATCCTGTTGGAACTATTTTGGTCTGTTAAGGGAGTGAAGGTTCTATTAGAATCTTTGAATAAGTGAAACTACTGAGAAGCTGAGGTGTCAAAAATCATAAAGATAGAACAGACAAAGATAGAACAGAAATTATATGTAGACTGTTATACAGGTTCTCATTTAAATTAATTCTATTACCATATAATAAGAAAGAACTGTATTATATAATAGTGTATTTTCCTTTTATTGTCCTTGTTGCTTTTATTATACTTAAATGTAAAAGGTCTTCACAGTTCAGATGTTCTTTATACTATGTATTTGCTATTTTAATAGTTCAGATATTTGACATTCTTGGAGGTCCCTTTAACATTTTAATTTCTTAATATTTGGTTGAGCTAATCCTGATAAAGTATACCTTTATTAAACCTAATACTTTCACACTGTTACTTATATTTATATGATATTGATGATATTAAAATCTTTCACATATTTATACTACATTTACTTTGGTTTGCTTTCTGTGTTAACTTTTTTAGCTACTGCCTTTCCCTTGTTGAATCATATTGATTTCTTCTTTTTTTTTTTTTATTAATTTTCTTTTTTATTCTCAAGTTAGTTAACATACAGTATGGTCTTGACTTCAGTAGTAGATTCCAGTGATTCATCACTTACACATAACACTCAGTGCTCATCCCAACAAGTGCCCTCCTTAATGGGCATCTTAATGTCTATCACCCATTTTTCCCACCCCCTCCAACCCTCAGTTAGTTCTTTGTATTTAAGAATGACTTATGGTTTGCCTCCCTCTCTGTTTTTATTTTACTTTTCCTACCCTTCCCCTATGATCATCTGTTAAGTTTCTCAAATTCTACATATGAGTGAAGTCATGTGATATCTTTCTCTGATTGATTAATTTTCCTTAGCATAATACATTCCAGTTCCAACCATGTTGTTGCAAATGGCAAGATTTCATTCTTTTTCATCACCAAGTATTATTCCATTGTATATATACCACATCTTTTGAATCCAGTCATCAGTTGATGAACATTTGGGCTTTTAACATAATTTGGCTATTGTTGATAACACTGCTATAAACATTGGAGTGCACGTGCCCCTTCAGATCAGCATTCCTGTATCCTTTGGATAAATTCCTAGTAGCGTACTTGCTGGGTCACTGGGTAATTTTATTTTTAATTTTTTGAGGAACCTCCATACCATTTTCCAGAGTGGATGCACCAGTTTGCATTCCCACCAACAGTGCAAGAGGGTTCTTATTTCTCTACATCCCTGCCAACATCCATTGTTTCCTGAGTTGTTAATTTTAGCCACTCTGATCAGTGTGAGATGGTATCTCGTTGTGGTTTGGATTTATATTTCCCTGATGATGAGTGATGTCAGGCATCTTTTCATGTGTCTCTTTGCCATCTGGATGTCTTCTTTGGGAAATTGTCCACCCATGTGTTCTGCCTATTTCTTCACTGGATTATTTGTTTTTTGGGAGGTGTTGAATTCTTTATAGATTTTTGATACTCACCTTTTTTCAGATATGTCTTTTGCAAATATCTTTTCCTGTTCCATCAAAGACCTTTTAGTTTTGTTGATTGTTTCCTTTGATGTGTAGAAGTTGTTGTTGTTTTTTATTTTGATGTGGTCCCAATGTTCACCTTTATTTCCCTTGCCATCAGAGACGTGTTAAGTGAGAAGTTGCCATGACTGAGGTCAAAGAGGTTGCTGCCTATTTTCTCCTGTATGATTCTGATGGTTTCTTGTCTCACAGTTAGTTCTTTCATCCATTTTTAATTTATTTTTCTGTATTGTGTAAGAATGTGGTCCAGTTTCATTCTTCTACATGTGTCTATCCATTTCTCCTAGTACCATTTGCTAAAGAGACTGTCTTCTTTCAATTGGATACTCTTTCCTGCTTTGTCGAAGATTAGTTGGACATATTATTGTGGATCCATTTATTGGTTCTCTATTCTATTCCATTGGGCTGCGTGTATATTTTTGTGCCAATACCATACTGTCTTGATAGTTACAGCTTTGTAATACAGACTGAGGTCTGGGATTGTGATGCCTTCAGGTTTGGTTTTCTTTTTCAACATTACTTTGGCTATTCAGGGTCTTTTGTGGTTTCATACACATTTTAGGAATGTTTGTTCTGGTTCGGAGAAGAATGCTGGTGCTATTTTTATTGAAATGTATTGAATGTGGATATTGCTTTGGGTAGTATCACCATTTTAACAATATTTGCTCTTCCAATCCATGAGCATGGAATGTTTTTCCGTTTATTTTTACCTTCTTTAATTTCTTTCATAAGATTTCTGTAGTTTTCAGAGTATAAACTCTGAAATAGATCTTTTACCTCGTTGGTTAGGTTTATTCCTGGGTATTTTATCTTATGGTTTTTGATGCAATTATAAATGGGATCGATTCCCTAATATATCTTTCCCTTGCTTCACTATTAGTGTATGGAAATGCAACCGATTTCTGCACATTTATTTTATATTCTGCAACTTTGCTGAATTCCTGTATCAGCCTTAGCAGTTTTTTGGTGGAGACTTTAGGGTTTTCCATATCATCTGCAGAGAGTGAAAGTTTGACCTTTTCTTTGCCAATTTGAATACCTTTTATTTTGTTTTGTGGTCTGATTGCTGAGGCTACGACTTCCAACGCTATGTTAAACAACAGCAGTGAGAGTGGACAACCCTGTCATGTTCCTGATCTCAGGGGGGAAGCACTTAGTTTTTCCCCTATTGAGGATGATATTACCTGTAGGCCTTTAATATATGGCTTTTATAATGTTTAAGGTATGTTCCTTCTACCCCTACTTTCATGAATCTTTGTATTAAGAAAGGATGCTGGTTTTTTGTCAAATGCTTCTTCTGCATCTATTGATAAGTTCCTCTATTAATATGATGTATCACACTGATTGATTCACAAATATTGAACCAGCTCTGGAGCTCAGGAATGAACCCCACTTGATCATGGCAAATAATTACTTTAATGTACTGTTGAATTTGATTTGCTAGTATCTTGTTGAGAATTTTTGCAGTCATTGTTAATTTATTGTTACTTTTTTACTCCAATATATGGTAAAATAACAGAAAACCACAGTATAAAATATATATCGCATGATTATTATAAGGCAGACAATATTGGGACACACCACTCATTCAAAGAATATAACTTTGCAGCTTTCCTAGTTGGTAACATATATGCTCAATTACCAGCACAATCCTTTTCCTTCCTACTTATAGTAATCATATTACTATAGTAATCATATTCCTTACCGGTAACTGTTGAAGGATGTGAATCAAGCCTTTGGTCTGTAAGATTTTCCACAGTGTGAATTTTGCCAATTGCATATTCACTGCATATTTATTGTTTAACATTTCTCTGTCATTGTATCCCTGCAAAGTGTCACATGGATCCAGAGGCTTGATCAGACCGGCATCCAAGGCTTTTGGCCAATGGAGACTTCTTACATGTTTTCTTTTTTTTTTTTTTCTTTTGGTCATAACCCTAGTAGTGTTGATAACTTATTTATTAGAGATGGCCATTTTTCTAAGAAGTCTTAGTCTCTGGAGGGCACAGTCACTTTTTAAGTGTAGTGTGGATACTCATTGTTACTGGGCTAATCATTGATTTTAGTCCTTTGATGAAAATAGCATTAGGGGATATGTGTGTGTAGTCTTTATCTTCTTTTTTCTACACAAAGAATCCTGGTTCTCAATAACACAGAAAGAACTAGAATATTCTATAATTTGCTTTATTCCACATTAAACACCCAGCAGTCTCATGCCTCACATTTTCTTTCTTGGAATGTATCAAATATTTTTTATCTGTTTTCTTATAGTATGCAAACTTGTCTTTGAAAAGTATAAAGAAACACAGAAAAAAGATTATTATAAAAGTTGGGAAAACTCTGATGATAATCTAATTATTTCCTCTTTTAAGTCTTTTATTCTACTTTTCCCTCCAAATAACTAAATATATTTTTAATTCTTAAAAATTTTGATATATTTATGAGAACATTTCTTGGTGTTGGTTATTCTAAATATTCTCAGGTATATAATATGATTTTTATTGTGTTTGAAGTATGTAATTGTAATATATATATATTTATTTCCTGAAGGTTATTTTATGCCTAACTTTTGCATTTTTTCTTCCCTCTTACTGTTGCTTTTTCTTGATCAAAAAAATAGCATATTTGATTTTATTTGCCCTTTCTAATATTTGTGCCTTGTGACTCTTGTGTTTCTTCTAATTTAGTCTGCTTTTCCAGTTTTTAAAATTCTTATTCTTACTTGAGATCTTCATCTTATTTCTGAGATTTTCTAATTCTAAATTATGTTTTTGTAAAATGTGTTTTGTTTTTATTTTTGAGCATATTGTGAAATAATATTTTTATTTGTTTTGATGGTATGCTTTTCTGGAATGCTTTCATTGTGGGGATGATATTGTATGCCTTTACCTTTTTTTCTCATAGTGACTTTGAAAAGGATTTGACTTTAATATTTTTTCCTGCTCATTTTAATGTTTAAAATTTGTTTTCCTGGGTTTTTAGAATGAGATGTGATCCAAGTTAGTTTTCATAAATTTGTGGAAGTTTCAAGAGTTCCCAAAGGTCAGACTATGTCAGTTGCTTTGTATTGCTGTTCAATTTGATAGGAAAAGTTTCTTTTTTGGCTGCTGTTCTCACATTGGTCTGATTTGTCCTTTGGTGACTTCTTGTTGGTTCTTTGGGATTCTCATTCATATTCTCCAGTTTATCAGATAACCCTTTAATTTCCTCCCCCTTCATTCTGAATAGATACTGATGCCATGCAGGTTTTTTGGTGTTTTGTCTTTACACACATATTTGGGGATTTGTGGAGGAACCCTTGTTACCAAGTTTTGCTGCAAATGTTGCTTTATTATTTTCAAGTTTGCCCTTTCATTATATTGTGTGCTTTCATGTGATGAAATGAAAAGATCAATTATGTCACTGATGTCCCTAACATTTTCCTTGAATCCTCTATTGATTCTTTTAAACAATATCTTTCATAATAGCACTGAAGTTGAATGTTAATTATTAATACTATCATTTTTAGAATATTGAAGTGTTTCAGACAAAAAAAATCAGATAAGTATTCTAAGCTTTTTATTATTCAAGAAAATTTTTCTCCACAAAATAAAAATTATTAAAAATGCCTGCATGGTGCCCAAACCTAATTACTCCATCAATAGGATAAAGTTTATTGAAAACCAAGTTTGCATTTTATTAAGAAGAATAAGGACAAACATATAATACTTCTATTCTTCAATAACTTCTACCATTTATAGTGTTTGTCATTGTAGAAATATTAGATCAGGATTTATGCATGGAGAAAATTAACATATATTTACAAACAGCGTTATATTGCACATCCCCCCACAATTTTGAAACCTGCTCATGATATTGATATGTTTCATATCAAATAAGTATACTTCCAGTTGATCAAGTGTAATAACCTGGAATTAAATTTAGGTATAATATCAGCTAAGCTGCTTTCTTTATTATTTTAGAGGAGTTAAACTTTGCACATAAAATAGATGCTATCATGCTATAATGGTAAATGTTTAAAAACTGGATAAATATAAGTACATATACATGGATGGAAATACACCATTATGACCACCCTAGCCCTGTTTAAAAAGGAGAAACTCTGTCATTAATGAGTAATTTTTCTTGTGAGGTTTTTTTTTTTTATGTTTTTCATTTATTTCTACGAGAGAGAGACAGCATGAACAGGGGAGGGTCAGAAAGAGAGGGAGACACAATCTGAAACAGGCTCCAGGCTCTGAGCTGGCAGTCAGCACAGAGCCTGACGCGGGGCCCGAACCCACGAACCGCGAGATCATGACCTAAGCGAAAGTCGGACGCTTAACCGACTAAGCCACCCAGGCGCCCCTTAAGGAGCTTTATTTTAGAGGGAATATGACTAGATCCAGTCAGAGAGAATTCTGTGATCTACAATGTTTGGGGCAGTTTTTCCTACACAATTTTTATATGCTTTTTGAACATACTCTGAGTTTTAAGCTCCTATATTCAAGCAGATATTTATAAAGTCTCATTGGTAAACTCAGGTCCTATCATACATATACATACAAATAATAGTTAAGTTTTCTCAAAGCAATCAGAAGTGTTTTCATTGATAGTATTCAGTAAGTATACAGAATACCTAATATACCTGGCAACATTCTTAGGGATAAAGATATAACATCCAAATAGATAAAAATTGTCCACATGGTGTTTATATTATTATAATAATAAAAAATATGTAAGTTATATTGGATGTTAGAAGACAGTAAATATTTTAGAAATAGATAAAGAAGGCAAATGAAGTGTGAGGGAAGGGGTTGTTACAATTTTAAAAAGGTTAGAGAAAGCCTCTCTGAGAGGGTAAATTTTGAGCAAAGGTTCAAAGAAGTTGTTTAAGTGAGTCATAAAGATAAAATTTTGAGCAAAGGTTCAAAGAAGTTGTGTAAGTGAGTCATAAAGATATTTTGTATCTGGGGCGCCTGGGTGGCTTAGTCGGTTAAGCGTCCGACTTTCACTTAGGTCATGATCTCGTGGTTCGTGGGTTCGAGCCCTGCGTCGGGCTCTGTGCTGACTGCCAGCTCAGAGCCTGGAGCCCATTTCAGAGTCTGTGTCTCCCTCTCTCTCTGACCCTCCCCTGCTCACGCTGTCTCTCTCTCTCTCTCTCTCCTAGAAATAAATAAAAACATTAAAAAAATAATAAAAAAAGAATTTCAATGCAGAAAAAACAAAGTATTACACCATTATGCTCATTCTGAGCTTGTAGCCCTGTACAACTGCACACTAACTCAGATGGCCACTACATCCAGTCTATCAGCAAATTTTTTTGGTTCTACCTTCAAAATGTATGAAGAATCTGACTCCTTCTCACCACTTCCACTGATACCAAACCACCATCTTTTACTGAATTATCTCTTTACCTAATTAATTGGACTCCATTATTACAGCCCTATCTTTTCACATCATCTCTTTAGTACATTCTATTCTCAACACAGGTGTGAGAGTGATCTTTTAAAAATTAAAACTGATCATGTCATCCTTCCACTTAAAAGTTTTTAACGGTTTGCAATATCACTCAGAGTAAAATCTCATCTTTACAATAGCCTAGACGGCTCTTTATGATTTGCCCTCCCTATCATTTTCTCTGTGACCTCATCTCTTCTACTGTTCCTGCCTTCCAATTATGCTCAGCTCTTGTGACTCTTCTTTCCTGTTCTTTGAGCATGCTAAGCATACTCAGAGTTTCTGCCCAAGCTGTTCACAATGATATTCCATTTCTTTTTTTTTTTTTTAATATTTTTATTTCTAGGGGGGAGAGAGACAGACAGACAGAGAGAGAGAGAGAGAGAGAGAGACAGCGTGAGCAGGGGAGGGTCAGAGAGAGAGGGAGACACAGACTCTGAAATAGGCTCCAGGCTCTGAGCTGGCAGTCAGCACAGAGCCCGACACAGGGCTCGAACCCACGAACCGCGAGATCATGACCTAAGTGAAAGTCGGACGCTTAACCGACGCTTAACTAAGCCACCCAGGCACCCCTTTGCTGCATTGAAGTTCTTAATAATTTTATCTTTAAAGTTGTGTTTTGTAAGTCTGATTGAACAATGGATCATGTGCTTGAGCAGAGGAAGTAAGCAGAGTATGCATGCCTCCTGTCATTCTGTTCATATATAGCTGTTAAGATTCCCCACAAGCATGGAATTCCATTAGACCCAAAACTCAGAGTCTCTGGCTTCTGTAACAAATTTACCTTGTACTCACTTTGAGTCTTGGCTAAACTCCCACAGAGAATTCATCCATTGGAGTTGCACGCTCATGTTTCATATAAACATGTCTGATTGACTAAGGGGGACACTGAAAGGTCTGAGAGGCCATGCTTTCCTTCCCAACTAGAATTTGCTTTGAATGTAGAGGCAGTAATATGGTGTTCTAAAAAACAAAAATAAGTGAGAAACTGTATTATGTCCTTTCATACTTATGATACTTCCCTGTATTAGCCAAGCACTTGTGGTGAAAGTGATGATGAGATAGATGGAAAGGGCAAAATAGGACAACCTATGTTCCTTCTCCTTAAGTTTTTCCTTGGTCCTCAGTAAACTGAAGGTAGAGAGAATTGGTAAAATGTGTTCATAACAAAAAGCAAAATAAAACCTGTTGAGTAGTTTTATATGGTGTTTCCAGTATTCTGGTAGAGACAAAACAGCCAAGTAAACAGCATGTAAATAGTATAAAGGGAATAATCTACGAAAAAGGAAAGATTCTGAGATTTATTAGAAAAAACTGCTTATATGATGTCCTTGATTGGTCAAGAAAGAATAGAATTTAGGTCACAAGTTATAGATTTAGTCTTTGAAAGAAGAATAAATAGTTCATCTCTAATACCTGAGGAAGGAAAGGATAAGTTTATATTTATATTATTTATATTTATATACATATACACATACATATGTATTTGTAGATATACTGAGGTAAAGCAGAATTTATAGATTTTCTCTATTGAGTAATTCTGTTTCCTCAATACAAATGTAGGCAGATTTTTCTTCTGAAAGTGAGAATAGGGGAACTATTGGCTTTCTAAGGAGAAAGGAATGAAAATGATTTTAGCTGCATTGTCCAGTTCATCAGGGAAGTCTTTCCTGACCTCTAAAATATTTATGCTTTCAAACACCATCTTCTTAGTTTTGTATGTAACTTGAACTTTCGTTAGTATGGTTTAGTTTCATGTTTTACCCAAGTCTCTTTCTTCCAATTGACTGTAAACTCTGTAAGGGTACAGATCATGACCTTCTTATCAATAGTTTTGTCTAGTAGAGTGTTTTCCACATAGCAGACACTAAACTAACAACTGCTGAATTAATTAATTACACAGGTGTTTCTTATTGTGAAGCAGTCATTCTGTGACTAAAAAATCAGGAGAATCTTAAATGATAATTGACTCAAGCTTCTAAGTCCACTTCCTCAGGATGTTCAATTCTATTGCAAGATATTATAAAGTCCAGCCACTCTCATGTTCACATCTGGGTTTCTGATTCCCCCAAAAGAAACAAATTGTGAAGGTCTCCACTACCAGAAGTATTTTCTTTCATTCCACTTCAACATTGATGAGAGATTAAACTCACTTTTATGATGTTTTAACTCTAAAATCAATTGTACACTTTATAGATAGAAATTTTTTATATATAACTAGGAAATCTTGATGAAATTATTAATGAGATGGCCATGGTATTTGTATCAAGCAATGCAAATAATTATATATAGACTAATCTATTATTTCACTCACTACACTTTCATTAGAATTTTCTTATAGGTCATTTTTCTTGAGAGTAACCACCTTTTATCTAATTATTGGCCTATTTCTTTCTTCTTCCAATTCATCTCTTTGTAATAACCCACCTCCAAATTCCAAACTTTGCATATTTTTGTTTCCATGTAATACTTTTTCAGTCTTTCTAAATTTAAACATCTTATTAAAGCACTTTCCTCACATGAAGGAATTTCTAGAATATTAGGGACTTTAGATTCAGTCTATGACATCATTTCAACCTACTACATTAGCATAGTATAGAAAAGCAAATCTCTTTTTCTTAATACTATTTTGTTATTTTGTTCTTATATTCGTGTATATATTTTAAAAAAAACATAGACTGAAAGGAGATAGTAAAATGCCAAGAATTAACATTTTTGGTTTTCTATTCAAGTATTCAAATTAGTTAGAAATTCATTATGTATTTCATTTAAACATGTCAGTCATTCTTATAGATATCTAGAAAGGATTTGATTAGTCATAGGAATCTCTCTGCCATGACTTGAATGTATGTTCTAGGAAGAAATCACATCTTCCTTCAGAAGGACACACCTATTCATTGAACACACCTACTTATACTCTAATATATATATATATATTTTTTTTACTTTAGCATTCTCTTTGTGGAGTTGTGCTACACATTGGAAGAATCTAATTAATTTTTCTGTGGAGCCAGTGGCTGTATGCAGGTTCTTTACCTGTTGCATTATGTGAGTATTGCTTCTCTGTTCCTTGCTGCTATGTACTTCTTTATTTTATGATATAACCTTTTTTATATTCTTTTTAATTTTTTTCTGGTCATTTAAAAATCTTCTCCAGCTTGGATTATTTTCCAAGTGCCCTAGCAACTCATCATCCTGTTTAATAAAAGTGGTATTTCTTATTTTAATAAAGTGGTATTTCTTAAAACCTTTAACCTTTTCCACTAAAAGAAAAGTCAGTTTGCATTTAACGCACACTTAATTGGTATTTGCCTGGGGTAGGAATACATACATAGGACTCACCTGAAGTTTATTGGAACATTTTCTCGGTGTCTCTACCTAGTACTTCACTTCAAAAACTACAGTCTTTTGGGGCGCCTGGGTGGCTTAGTCGATTAAGCGTCCGACTTTCGCTTAGGTCATGATCTCGCGGCTCGTGGGTTTGAGCCCCGCGTCGGGCTCTGTGCTGACTGCCAGCTCAGAGCCTGGAGCCTGTTTCAGTCTGTGACTCCCTCTCTCTCTGACCCTCCCCTGCTCACGCTGTCTTTCTCTCTCTCTCCTAGAAATAAATGAAACATTAAAAAAAAATTAAAAAAACAAAAACTACAGTCTTTTGTATATGTCCCTAGAATGGTTTCTGAAAATAATCTTGGAGATTGTTCATAGTTTTATATTACTGTTCTTGAGCTGGTTTGATTTTCTTTCAATCTTTCCTCTACTAGAACCTAACATACCAATTTAATGGTAAACGTTGATAATAAGGTTTCAACTATACACAATCGCAAATACATAGAACTCAATAATCTCTTATGTATTCTAAAAATAATGTATCAATATTTGAAGCATAATAATTAAAAATAAATTTTTACTTAATACTAGAAATTAAAATATTTTTATGAATTCAGAAGATAGAATTTATTTTCTAAACATGGAAACATGTTCACCACATGGTTCTATATTAATCATACCACTTGCTGTATTTCCCAGGGAGATTTCATTCAGTCTTTTTTAATACAGTTCTGTATATGAAGAATAAATGGACCAGGAAAAAAGAAAAAGGTTGCAAAGTAAACAACAGCAGGTTCTATTTTAAATATAATACTAGAAAATTTAGGCATGAAACTTTCAGTGACGTTAATGAGGATGGTGGAACTAAATCTCCTTTGCTTTACTAAAGCTACCTTTGTGTATAAGTGCCTAGTCATGATTTTAAAAATCTGGCCTTAACTGACTCCATTATGCTGGATGTTGCAGGAAAAGTGACATGATAGTATTCCTTAATGTAATTTCATGTAATAGTGTATCTTCTATTGTTACATGGTAAAGTGATTCTTCCAGTTGTTGCCTGTATATATGTGTGTGAGAGAGAAAGAAAGATAAGACCAGTATGAACAGGCACAGAGTATCTCAAGATAGCAAAATACATATCTTATGACCAGTAAATTATATGTGGCCAGAATTCACTGATGAGAGAGAGACAGTGCTTCTTCATAATGCTGCCAGAGCTAAACAAATACTTACGACAAGAATTGAAACAGGAAGTTAATCTTACAACAAGGGGAAATACTGTTCCATCAATCAACCTACTTATTTTTAATTTAGTGTCCTTTAGTTTCTTTTATCTTTAATTCCAGTTAATATAATGATCTGATATGGCAGCAAATATATGTATATATTTTTAAAAATCTGTGTGTCTTAATGATTTTCTCTCCACCTTTTTAAAAATAATCAGAGCTGGTTTTGAGGATATGCAGAAATATAAACTGGCTTTTTCTAAAAAATTTGAAGAAGAATCTCCATGCTTAATATGAATATCAATTGTGATAGTTATGATAGAACAAGAGCAACTAGGTATTTTACATTAACTTGGTCAGTATTGCTCCAATTTTCTTTCCTTCTGCATTTTCTTCACCTCCTGAAGGAAGTTCTAGTTTGACCACCAGGGGGCACTGTATGTACAGTAGCCCATTGGTACCTTGAATTTTTGACCAAGTGCTCTGCCCAGTAGGAGAAAGGAAATGACTTAACAAACTGTAATTTGATGTCTGGACCACAGAGAGGATGAGAAGATAAGAGGAAAATAACCAGAGGTATTTCACAGATACCACTGGAAGGAAAGATTGCTAGACTATGCTTGGTTTCTGTTCCAGTTCACAGGCATCCTAAAACAATATCCTTTTTCATGGAGGACTTAGTGTACCTGTGGCTATTACAACTTAAAAGGCCTAAGGAGCATGCTGTTGTTTCTGTAAATGTAACAGTGGCAGCAACAAGCACATCTTTAGTTTGATTTTAGAATAATTATAAATCTATATTGGATTCAAAATGGAAAAATAAAATCAGTAAGATGCTCAAGTTTGGTGAAGTTATGATTTACAGTGATGATTGTACTTACTCTTTCTGAACTTTGAACAATTGACCATTAAAAATTATAGTATTTAATTCAGGTTTTTATCTTAAATTTTCAGGCTAAGATTTCCCATTTATTTAATAATATTCTTTTACACTGATTTAAATGCCATTTTCATTAAATTGTCTACAGTACTTATGGTTTACCATTTAGCAAAATACCTTCTTAGGTAAAATTTCACAACTACCAGTACTATATACCATTGAATTCAAGCATAATTGCCATAAAAACTCGAGTACAATGTGATTCAATAATTTTTGAACACTATTTTTAAACTTCTGAGAACCAATTGATTTTGACATATACACACATGCACACATATCAAGTAGAAAAAAAATATATGTAAACTCTTACAAACAACATAGACAAATTCAAATGTAAAATTACAAGCTGGAAAAATGTTTATAGTACGTTGTCATAGACATCAACTAGCAGGGGTCCTTTATCTACTATAGAAAGATCACCAGCAAAATAATAGCCTCTTCTAACCATATGGAAAAATGGACACTCAAAACACAAGGAAAGACATTTTAGTATATGAAGAGATGCCCAGATCTTATTTATTAGAAGACAATAGAAACTAAAACTGCGCCGAAATGTCATTTTCACCTATAAGATTAGGAAAATTTTCAAAATTTAGGTAACTCACTCTGTTGGCAATGATGCTTACAACTGCCCATTCTCATTCATTGCTGACATGAGGGTGAATTGACTCAATCCACATGGAAGGTAAATAGGCAGCCTCTATAAAAGTACAAATGTACTTTTGACCCAGTGATTCTAATTTTAAGAATTTGTTTTATGTATTGCATTGCATATATGTAAAAATTACCTGTAAAATTTTATTCACTCATAATATTGTCTGCTATAGCACACAACTAGGGGTAGTGTTTAAAAAGCAATCCATAGGTAGATTGTTAGATTTTCTTTGTCATTCATACAATGAAATATTATTTAGATCTTAAAAATTTGTGGAACTCCTTTATGTTCTGACATGAACAGATATCTGAGATATATTATTACATGAAGAAAAAGTAAGTTCAAAACAGTGTGTCCAGTGAACTATGGAAAAGAGAAGGAAAAAGAAAACACATTGAATTACATATTATTGTACCTCTATAAAACCACTTGGAAGTATAAACAAGAAGATAAATAAAATTATGTAAAAAGAGAAATAAAATTAGAACATTTAAAATTATGTTTTCAGAGGATATTTCAAGTTTTCATGAAATTCTTTATAATTGGACACTTGATGAATATGTAGATGGAAGAAAAAATAGAATAGATGTGTTCATGTCTTCATTTCAAAAGAATTGAAGGATTTATTATATGTTAAATACTGGCATAGGCATTAGGAATATAAAGATGCATCAGACATAAAATTTGCCATCCAAGAGCATAGAGTATAAAGATTGGGAATGGGGAAGACCAACTTCCTACCATGTTATTATAGTTCATTGTGATCTGTTAAGATATCAATGTGTAAAAAATGTTATGGGATTTGGAAAAATAGTTTTCTGAATTAGACATCTGAATTCAAATGCCTCCATGTGATAGATATCTTTTAAAACAAAACTTTGTAAAAATAAGCAGCATCTAGTTGGCTCCTAATATAGTACTTGGGACACAAATTAATAAAATTCTGTGAGTGTTTGTTTTTATCTTCCCAAAATACAAATGCCTACAGAATGACAGATTTAATTTTATCTAAGAGAAACTACTAAACTTCACAGTTGGCTGTGACGAAACAAAGCAATAAGTAAGAAAAGCAACACTACAATGACAAAATAAATTCCTTGGTTAACCTGAAAAGAAAAGGTCTCTTAAGGAAGCTTAATTTTTTCTTTGACTGTCCAGTCACATAGAAATATATGTGCAAAGAATGTTACTAAGCCTTTTAAGATTAAAAAAAAAGGTTTTCAAACTATATATACTACAAGCCACTGTCAAATTCAGAACTACTCTTTATCCTAGGAATGACTACAAATAAAAATGCTTCATATTCTTCATATCAATTTATATATTTTTTGATAACTGATTATTGACCAACTAAGTAGATTAGGAAGAGAGTATTCTCACTTTCTTTTTAATTTTCTCTCAAAATTATGAGTACTATTACCTGTCTGGCTAATATATGTGATGATGGGATCAAGACTATGCCAAGACTCTCTGAAAGGTTGAGGTAAGCCTTGCTCTCTTGGGCTGCCATACTCAGTACACATTATCAGCTGGTAGATAAGCATTAAACATAAAGAGGCCAGAAACTGATAGGTCTTGTTGTCAGTTCTTGTTCTCAACCCATAGAGACCATGAACTTTATCATATATAGATGTGCTAGACCAATGAATACTTGCCCTTTTGATTTTCATGGGAAGCAGCTTCTTAAGAATTCTTTTTGAGGTTAAGCTGTTCTGATATATTTTTTTTTGAGAACAGATAAGATTTATATTCTGATATCAGAACAGATACCAGATGTTCTACTGGTAAAATACATAATTGGAACATAAGTCAGTCATTAGAATTGGCAATGCATCAGAATCAACAGAAGACAACTGCAGTAAATTGAATATTTGTGTCCCCACAAAATTTGTATGTTGAAATACTAACCACCAAATTGATGATGCATGGAGGTAGGGCTTTTAAGAGGTGATTAAATCATGAGGGTGGAGCCCTCTGAATGGGATTACTGCTTTTAAGAAAGAGACCCAGGAGAGCTTCCATGTTCCCTCTCCCATGTGAGGACACAAGAAGATGGTCATCTGTGAACCATGAAGCAGGGTCTTCCCAGACACCAAATCTGCTGGCATCTTGATCTTGGACTTTGTAGCCTTCAAAACTGTGAGAAATACATTTCAATTGTTTATAACCCACCTTTTCTCTGATATTTCTGTTATAGTAGTCCAGATGGACTAAGACAACAGTCTTATAAGAAGCTTGGAGGGTCTACACGTGTCCATTTTAATCAGAGATTTGAAGTATGCTATACTATACATGTTAAAATACTGGCAATACCTCAAACACATTTCGTTGTTATGTCTCAATTCTACTGTCAATACCAACTATCCTATATGGTTACCTCTCTTTCACACTTTGACCTGATTCTATTTTTTACCAGTTCTGCTTCTCAGTGTAAGTGACATATCTACCATTTCTTAATACATGCAGAATTGCATTAAATATATTTTTTTCATAATGCAAGCCAAAAAGAAAAAATATAGAATACAATTTTATGAAAATCTTCAGTTGCAACATAGTGTAATGAGCTTTTTTGACCACCCAGTATCCATTTACTCTCTCTTGAGATATTGGCAACACTGCCTTGATTAACATGAATCAATCAATAATCTCCTACCCTAAAGTATCATATATTGCCCAAAATGTTTTACAATGACGGCTTATGTGCAAATTATATAGCTGTGAGAGCAGAGGAGAATGAAGCAGTTACTTTAACATAGGAGAACAGAAGAGGTTATTATTCAGGATTCATCCGAGACCATCTCCCTGTGGCTTTAGTATAGTGTATGTTGGGGTTTTTTTTCAATAATGTCCTACTGCTCAGTTTATAGCTTGTAGGTTTTGTGATAGCAGTGGTGCCAGTCTTCACATTCTGATGTTCAATCATTCACTTCTTATGAAGTTGAGAGACAGTTTATCTAGATCTTGTCCTTGTCATCCTCAGATCAGGAAAAGCACAGTTGCCTTACAAGTCTTACATGATTAGAGTTAATTGGTGAAATTGATTGACATCTAGTATCTTCATCGCAGAGTATTCTGGGAAATGCAGTTTTTAGCTTTTGGAACTTTATGTTTCAGGAAGAAATACTTGAAGGAAATGGGCACAAAATCTGAGCGCAAGTCAATCATAACTAATACAGGGAAGTATTTAAAACATCTATATCTGGTATCTATTTGACCATGAAATAGCATAGATCTTCAGATTTGAATTCATAATGCTTTTGTGACAGCATACATCTTACAGGTGAAAAAGAGAGATTAGAGGGAGAACAGGTACTTGATGGAGGATACCATGTGGTCAGAGTGGGTAACGAGCTTCATCTCACTGTGTATGACTCATCTTGGATCCTGAGGATGTTTTTACTGAAAATATGTTCTTTCTTTCAATATTTCCAAATAGAATTTTGTATTAATGGTTATTCTATCTGGTTAATCTATGCTAATTAGTGCTTTGCACCTTCTTTCATCTGAGCAGTGTTTCAATAGAATCTTACTAAGTGCTCTGTGGTAAAAATTGCCCTGTGTTCAAATAAATTTAGGGCATCTTATATTTATTAAAGGGATATTTCATGCTTCAGATTTCTTCACAACTAAATCCACCTCCAGCTGCTGCTTATCCAATTGACTAAAGGTAAAAAAAAAAAAAAGTCAAAACTATTTTACAAGGACAGTTTTATCAACTCCTTTTATTTTTCTTACACTATAGCAAGTGCATTTTGATCAAATTCATCCATTGCCAGTATAAAAATGACTATTAAGACTTTAAGACTCCTTTTGAATACATCTGCTAGTTATAGACATGCTCCATTTTTTGGGTGTGTACATGTGTGTGGAAAAAAGCCCTAATCACCTAATTGGCCACCTCTGAATCACCGTATTTTATATGCCAAGGTTAGTGTTCACATATGTGCTTATTGTTAGATTATTAAAATGAAGATTTTTCTTTAAGGTATGTCATAGAGTTTTTTATTCTTGAAAAAATATTTTTTAAGTGTCGGCTATGTGAATATTTGGATTGTAAGTAGGTAAAAAAATCAGACAAAATCACCCCAAAATCACAGTAATAGTGGAAGATATTGTTTTAGGGATTTCTCCATAAGCATGCAGTTCTGGCCATCTGAGCTAAGAACATAGTTGATAGGCAAACATATCTTGGAAGCTAGACTAGTGGATCCTTCTGGAGAGATTTGGAGATGAAATCTCTTCTCTTCTCCTCTCCTAACACACTTGCTTATACTCTAAAGATAATAACCTAGAGCCTCCCTCCCTTTTTCCCCTGAGAGAGAATTGCTTAAGGAATAAGATCTCATTCTCTGAAGGAAGGAATAGACAGCTGTCCAGCTGTACCATATGAAAACAATCTGCTAATTTTGTGTTTCCTGTATTGCAACTTGCTGCACACACAAGTAAATAAGTGGTCCTCATCCCTCTACCTTGTAGGAAGTAGGGGAATTGTTCTGGCTGCTGAGTTTTCTGAGAGGAATGAATGGTCTGTTCCTCCTGGGCAGGAGTCTTGTGTTCTGGCAGTATGTGTACATGAAAGTGTAGCAGGCTAATCTGGCAGCTTACATGCAGAGTAAAATCTTAGACCCTTCAGAGTCTTCATTATCTGACCACTTCAAAGGTCTATTTGGTGCTCATGCATCATTCTTATTGTAGATGAGATGTGGCATTCTTTATTGTGTCCTCAGTCAAGTAACCAAGAAATAACATTTGGTAGAGCTTACATGAGGGAGTAACACTCACTTTCCACTCTCACTGTATTGGCCAAAGTAGGTCAGGGAAGTGCAGTAGTGAGGAAGGTAGGGAATCAAGAAAATTTAGTGAACAGAAGCAATGTTTACACAGATAATTAATCCACAAAGTAATCAATCTGTACTCTTATTGAAGACATTTGGGTTAAATAAAGATGCAGTGTGTTGGAAAAATGTAAGGTCCTCCTTTTGAAGTCAAATAAGGAAATTTGTAAGTTCAGAGTCATAGTTTACCAGCAGCAGAGATTAGGATTTTTATTGCTTCTTCAGTATTCAAAATGTGGATGCCATTTCCAAAATAGAAGATAACATCCAACATTGGAATGAGAACATAACTTAGAAAAAAGAAAGGAGCCACATTTGCCCAACCATATCAGAGGCATCAATTTCTGTTATAAGCACCACAACATATGAAGAACTGAGATACACCAGAGTCTGATAAAGAAATTTTTAATAATTTAACACACATGTATTTAGCACTCACTCTACATAGTTGTGTATTTAGTACCATCGTAAGTATTTGCAAATGATAACAACCCTAAGATGTAGACATTTTTATTAATTCTATTTTACAGAAGATTCAAGAGGTAAGCTATTGTGTTGCCTTAGGCCACAGTGTAGAGATGCCCAGATTTTAATCAAGCCAATATGGTGCCAGAGTCTGTGCTCTTAAATAATCCACAGTTCCACAAAGGATGTCTCTTGTTTTACTTGAAAATTAAAGAAATTTTAGTACCTGTTTGCAGTATTCAAATACTAGACCATTGACTTTTAGAAGAAAGTCTACATTGATTCAATGTATGTGTATCACAAGGGATAAAATTGAAGACTACAAAGAAAGCATTTGGGCTCAGAACATAAGTAAATATAAGTTAGAAGATCATGAAATGATTTATTTTATAAAGAAGGTAGTCATTTCTCTATCACAGTGTTTGTCATGTTCACCCTGAATTATCAGTGATTCTATAGATAGAATTAGCATGGTTACTAATATTAACATGAATTCTCCACATTCATAAGAAGTGAATATCTTACTAGTCCAAGCTGAGATATAGACTCCCCCCATTTTTTCTCCCTTTTTACACAATCATGTAGTAAAGTCCAGGTTAGCTGTGTGTTCAGTATGTTTGTATTCATTGATTTACTATTCCTCTTTCCCATGGAAGGTTAATTTTGTCACTCAGTAAGAAAAAATCCTTCTAATGACTACTTTCCTAGAAAGCTTAGCCCTGTATTCAGCTTACAGGCCTGGATTAAAAACACCTTCCCTTCCCTTCCCTTCCCTTCCCTTCCCTTCCCTTCCCTCCCCTCCCCTCCCCTCCCCTCCCCTCCCTTCCCTTCCCTTCCCTTCGAGTGTTACCCTGAATGTCTTTTAAACCCTCAGTAACAGTTCCCTAAAGCACAGAAATTTTTCTACAATAACAGAACCTGGAAGGGATGTATAGCTATAATTTATCAATAAGAATTACTGGCAAAGAATCAGTCAGAGATTTTATGGAGAACTTGGTATGTAAAATTTAGTTTAGAAAATAATTGAAAGAAACTCTAAGACACAGAGAAATCACATACATACAATTCAAATCTACATGCTATAATGAAATTAAGAAAAATTGACTGACAATTCTTTTTCTGAGTATAGATTTAAAAGAGTACAAAGACGTAAGTGACCTTTTTAAAGCAATTTGTAAAATTTACTGTGAACTACTTCTTTTCTCTGCCATGAGAAAGCTCCCTTGCCACACACAAAATTGCAGTGGCTAAAAAGGTTAAATAAAATTAGTAAAATGCTTCAGTTTGAATTTTTAATGATACCATATTCAAAAGGAAGAGCTTGACTCATGCTCTTCTCTTACAATCCTTTCTTTTACATCACATTCACTTTCCATTATATATAAATAACTGAACTTTATCCCTTGAAGTATTTTGAAATTTTTCAATTGAACTGTGTAGGCAGATTCCACTTTACCCAAAGAAGTTTTGCAAAACACCAAACATTTGGAAATCTCTGCTCACAGAGAGCAGAGACAAATCTTTCATTGAAATATATATTTTTTTTCTCTTCCTGGAGAAAACACAATTTCAAAAAATCGTTTTGATTATTTTAATCAGAAAAATCAAATTTAAATAACCATAAAGGTTTATATCAACCATGAAAAAGCCTGTTTGGTTTCTTTTATGGCCTAGAGTCTTTGCCTATGTTCCCTACAGGAAATAAATGGAATAGTCAGAGTAATTGAGGAAAGTTTAATAGACACCCTTTTAATTCTTTTCTTTTCTTCTCTTCTCTTTTCTCTTCTTTTCTTTCTGTCTTTTTTTTTTATTTTCAGGCAGGAGATTAAATCTAGTCCCTACTATCCAATCTTGTCTAGAAGCAGAAGGGTTCTGTCAGATTCCATTTTAATTTCTGATTTGCCTGTGTAATATTTTTCTTTTTTTTATGTAACATGAATCATTTTAAGCATGACTAAAACTAAAACTAATGCTAAGCAAATATTCTACTTTCTCCCAGTAGTATTAGTGAATCACAATTTTCTGTCTAACTGGTAGATTTATTTTGAAAATAAAATATAATAATACAGAATAATGGTTGATGAGCAGGCTCTTCACAAAGGTAACATTCTGATAGTAAGCTTATTAAAATGTTCAATCTCTTTACTCACTAGCGAAATACAAAGTAAAGCTACAATGCCATTATTTTTTCGAATTAGTGATTTGTTTTCTTTGGGTAAATACCAAAGAGTGGAATTATTACATCATATGGTATTTCTTTTTTTTTTTTTTATGTTTATTTATTTATTTTATTTTATTTTATTTATTTCTGAGAGAGAGACAGACAGTGTGAGCAGGGAAGATCAGAGAGGGAGACACAGAATCCAAGCCTTCAGGCTCTGAGCTAGCTGTGAGCACAGAGCCCAACACAGGGCTTGAACTCGTGAACCGTGAGATCATGACCTGAGCCGAAGTCGGTCACTTAACCGACTGAGCCACCCAGGCACCCTAATGTTTATTTGTCTTTGAGAGAGAGACAAGACAGGTGCAAGCCAGGAAGGGGCAGAGGGAGAGGGAAACAATCCCAAGCAGGCTCCAGGCTCTGAGCTGTCAGCACAGAGCCCAATGCAAGGCTTAAACTCACAAATGGTGAGATCATGACCTGAGCCAAAGCAGATGCTTAACCAACTAAACCACCTAGACATCCTTGGTATTTCTATTTTTAAGTTTTCAAGACTTCCTTGATAATTAAAATTTAAAAGATGGATAATACAAAGTGTTAGAGAAGTTGTAGAACAACTGAAACTCTTATTGTCTGCTATTGGGGAATAAATTGTAACAATAATTTAGCTTGTAGTATGTACAAAGTCTCAACACAGATATACCCTACAATGAGGAAATTCACTGCTGTATGTATATGTAACTTGCATATGTATAATCAAAATAAATGTGAATTTATGTTCACCAAAAATATAGACATGAGTATTCCTAGGAACATATTCATAATAGACATAGACTGGAATTTATATAAGTATCCATTGGCAATACAATGATTTAATACATGAATGAATATATGAATATTAATCTGCAGTAGATTAAAATTCTATAAAACAATGAACATTAACAAAGTACTTCTATTAAATATAGCAAGCACAAATCTCCTAAACCATTCATAAAATTTAGTGAAAGAAGCTAAACACAATAGAGCAAATAGTTTATGATGCCATTTAGATAAAGTTCAACAACAGGCAAAACAAACTTGTGGTGAGTAAGGAGAATGGTTGAAATGATCTTAAGAGAATTTTGAAGACACTGCTCCATTGTCTTCTGTATTCCTATATTGCTATTGAAATAGCTGATAAGACAGGACAGATGAGATAGCTTCCAAGTTTGGATGATCTATATCCAGAACTGGGTGATGATAACATAGTTGCATTCTATTTACATAAGTTTCTCGAGTTGGCCACTTAGGATCTGTGTACTTTTTAAGGTACATTTTACTTTGTATACTAAAAAATTATAACAAAATATAACTAATACAATTAAAAGCCCAGATTTCTTTTTCTCTCCATATATATAGCCATTATTGTGAACTTGGAAATTGAATTCCGTACAGATTTTTATATTCTTGGTATATATTGACAACAAGGTATAGCTCTAAAAGTAAAGTGTAGTGCTTTTTGGATTGCTAAAAATATTTTCCATAAATAAATAAAACTACATATAATTTATTAATATACTATTCAGTATATTTTGAAATATATTCATATACATGTTTGCATATTTTTTATTCATTTTAATTACTGTGTAATTTTTCATTGATAAAATATACCAAAATGTATTTATCTCTTCTCTTCTTGTAGATATTTAGGATATTTCCAGTGTTTTCTTATGAGTACCGTACTGCAGTGAACATTCTTGACCAAGAGTTCCTATGGGCTTCCCATTGTAAACATACTTAGGATAAAAATCCTGGGTCATAGGCTACTGCACTAAAAATTTTTCATACTTTATAAATGTATCTCCAGAGATGTTATTCCAAGTCACATATTTTGAAATATTTGAATGAAATGATTATGATTACCATTCCTAATACTCAGAAGTATATTCTTCACCAGAGGTCCTTTCTCTAAGTATTTTCTGTGGACACAAAGAATGATTACATGATTGGCTGGTGAATTTTCTATTCATCTTGCACTTCTACTATTAAGTGACTCCTCCTATAGTGTTCTGGCCATTCTCTGACCTAGAGACCACATCTCTGGAACTACTGACCAATGGACAACCCTTCCTCAGACCTCATTATTCTCCTTTTCAGAGCTTCCCCATACTCTGCCTCAAGTAACGTTTCCCTGAAGACATTCTATTTAGAAATTACCATGAGGAAATTTCTCTCTCTCTTAATCCCAAATGTACTCCATTTCTAAAGGCAAGCATTGTTCAGAACAATTGGTGGCAGGTATATTTACTATCTTACCCCACATCCCTATTAAATAATTATAATGTAGTCTGATATGGTCCCCATGGCTTGACCTATTAAATTTTTTCCATAGTTATCTTGTTATATAGGTACTTAATTACTTTATGAAGGAATAAAATGAATGAGAGAGGAATCACCTACTAAACACTACATATATATAATATTATATAATATGTTTATATATTTCCCTTTTTAAGCAAACTATCATATCTCTCTGATCACTTCAAAAACTGACCATGTGTGGTAGGCAGAATAATGCCTTCCCACCCTCACCTCCTCCACCCAAAATACCCACATTTTAGCCCTTAGAACCTGTGAATATGTTACCTTTTAAGGCAAAGAGCCTTTGTAGTTGTGAGTATATTAAGGATCATGAAGTAGGGAGATTGTCCTGAATTATCTGGGTGAACATACCATGATCACAAGGGTACTTACAAGTGAAAGAAGGACGCAGAAGAGTCAGAGTCAAAGTCAGAGAAGGAGATGTGACAAGAGTAGTATGACTGCTAACTTTAAAGAAGGAAAGAGCCATGAGCCAAGCAGTCTGGTAGCCCCTACAAGCTGGAAAATAAAGGAAAAAATTTTCCTTTGGAGCCTCAAAAAGAAACACAACTTTTGTTAATACCTTGGTTTTAGCTCAGGGAAACCCATTTTAGGATTCTGATATCCAGAACTGTAAGCTAATAAATTTACATTGCTTTAAGTTACCTAACTTGTGGTAATGTTACAGTAGCAATATGAAACTTACACACTGTTTTTCATGAGCTCATTAGTGTAACATGAATGTTCTTTTTGTAGTATACTCCTCCTGTTTTATACATACAGGATCTTCTCTTACTTATTTGACTTAACATTTTTAAAACCTTTAGAGCAGTGCCTGCCACAGAATAAGCGACATGTTTGTCAAATAAATAAACAAATAAACAAAATTTGGAAAGTATATTGGGAGGTTTTAAAAAAAAACACATCTTTTTTGTATGCTTTCTTAGTTTCTTCTCAGTTAACTTTCTCTCTCTCTCTCTCTCTCTCTCTCTTTCCTAAAATATTGGCAAAATACTGTCTAATAATATTGAAGAGTGTAAAATAAAACTAAAAGAAATTAGGGAATTAGCAAGATTTATTGACAAGATAAATGGGTTTTGTTTGAGACTATTTACATTTAATAAGTAAGATTAGCTTCTCTTATCTGGATAGTAGAGTGGAGTGTAGAGGCAGGTTTTTAAAAATCTTCAGGGTATCATTGTTTAATATCCACATATTGACTGCACACTTGATCCCACTATTATTCTTTACACTGGAACCTAAGTAGAATGCCAGTCTTTTGCTCCAGTGTCTTTAGAGTTTGAAAATGTCTATCATTGGGGTGCTTCGGAGGCTCAGTTGGTTAAGCATCCGACTTTGGCCCAGGTCATGATCTCACAGTTTGTGAGTTTGAGCCCTGCATCAGGCCCTGTGCTGACAGCTCGGAGCCTGGAGGTTGCTTTGGATTCTGTGTCTCCCTCTCTCTCTGGCCCTTCCCCACTCATGCTCTGTTTCTCTCTCTCTCTTTCTGTCTCCCAAAACTAAATAAATGTAAAAAAAAAATTTAAATGTCTACCATTTTCTGGGATTAGTGAATGGTCATTACTTCCCTCCTCAGGCTAGAACTAGTGACTAGATAATCTATTTTTATCAAATGTCTTTTGAACCAGTATTTTAATTTTAAATGCTTAGTGCCATCATTTTCTTTTATACCACTTCATGAGTGTTTCAGTCTTCTGCCAGCTACATAAGCCTGATTTTCTTCAATGCATAGCTTTTCTAGTCAGTTACCACTCCTCCATTTGCATTTCACTTTCAAAAAATGTATTGATATTTCTGTTTTTTCTCATTTCTCTTTGTCTTTTGGATTTATGTTATTATCTGTTTACTCAGATTTTACCATGCTTTACTAGGAAGCAAACCTTACATTTTTTTCAGTTTGCCAAAAATTTGGATTAATGCTATTGGACCAATAAAAATAATTCTTATACAGAGTTAAAAGAGCTCATGAGGGACCAGGTGAATATGAACCTGTGGGTTGTAGAGAAATCATTTTTTGTGTGTTTCTGCATAGCTAGAACTCTTTAAACAAATATTAGTGAAACTAAGTGAAACTTAGGACCTGGACTAAAAAGAGCGAACTTTAGAAGTTAATTTAAAATTCCATGTATACCTAATGAGAAAACTCCAGAGAGATTGACCTAACTCCAGGGGTATTAGTTTACATTTCTGGGTAGATAGGAGTGATTTTGGAGACCTACCTCTTCCCTGGGTTGTAGAACAGGAGACACTGAGCTTATCTGTCTCCTGGAGAAATTTATTTATGTTACAAAGGGTTAGAATAAGAACCTGAGATTCTTTCCAAGGAGCAGAGGTTTTAATACCCATACAAACATATTTATGTAATATTTTTATATTATATAAATACATTATATTTAATGTATATAAACACCTAGATTTTGATTTTTTTTCCCCAGCGTTCCTTGCCTACAGACCTCATGTGCTCTCTTTATCACCCTAGGGATAAGATTGGGAAACCACATATTTGATATCTATAGTAAATAATAATAATCAGCTCTGTCCAGAACCTCATCTGGGCATACAGGACAGCAATGATAAAAATAGGTATTAAGAACGTTTGTATACATAAAGATTGTAAATGGACAACATATATGGTATTTTATAGTGTTTATTTTATATACTATGTGATTACCTGCTATACCTTCTAA
Source organism: Hyaena hyaena (assembly GCF_003009895.1). Taxonomy (NCBI): domain Eukaryota; kingdom Metazoa; phylum Chordata; class Mammalia; order Carnivora; family Hyaenidae; genus Hyaena; species Hyaena hyaena. Next base: position 144,664 of record NW_024081703.1, read on the forward strand.
TGATCTAAAGAAAGGTAAAAATGTAGCAAGAATTGCCTTTAATATTTCTCCCCATATAGTACTAATAGGTAATATTGTGGCCTTAGTATCTTAAAGGATGAACAACCTGTTTTTTGTATTTGTTTGTCTGTTTTGTACTCTTGGCTTAGGTAGCAACCCAAAGATTTTCTCCAATACTGATTGTAGTCCAGTCTTAATAGAGCTGCTTTTCTGTTCTTTGGAGAAATTTTGCAACATGGATTTCTTAGTGGGATCAGTAATTGATCATAATATAATAGTGTGTTTTTATTAGTCTTATGACATTTTCTTTATTGTTTATTATTTCTACTAATGGGAGGTGATTTTTTGTTGTTGCCACTTTGGAATTTCATTAGAAATTATGGAGGAATAAAAGAGAGAGAAAATTAAGGGTTTGTGGATTTGTAATACATTTAAAATTACCAGTGTACTTCTATCATTCTCAGTGTGTTTTAGCTCTCTATTGAAATGGTAACACCAGGTTTAATTTTAAGTCTTGGTGGCCAATAAATTAACCCTTTTACTAAACCCATTGAAATGGTTTTGGTGTTTCTCATGGTACTTATAATTCCCTCTTCAAGGCAGACTTACACAGCCATTAAGACTACAAAGAACCACTATTTGTGTAGGTGTGTGTTTTACTTTCAATGGAATTGAAACAATATTCCATAGCATAAGACATATTAGAATTTTTATTCACAATTTATAAAATTTAAACATTTCTTCTAAATTTGCCTGTAGATCTGTGGTTCTCTACATGTATCTGAGTTCATTCTTCCCAGAAGGTAACAATATCATGTCTTGTGTAAATATTTGTAGTTTATCACTTTATAGAGAGATATTACACCTAATTCAACTTTGAGTGTAATTTTTCTTCATCCTTGCTGACTAATGAAAAATATAGTCTTAGATTATCAGGTTCTCCTTCCTGCAGAGTCATTTGGAAGTTGCAGATTGTCACACACTGTTAAAGTACTGATTGGCTACCTGGTTAATCTGAGAATGCCTTGAGATTTAGTGATTCTCAGTCTCTCACACCAGACTTGGAGCCAGGGAACATAGGCAAAATCAGATACTTCAGTGCTTATGGTCCCACCTTCCTGAGGCAGCACTCATACAGCTGTACTGAGGACAATATTGACTGCTTAGCTGGTTCCCATTCTTCAAGGATCTCTTTCAAGATTGGAGAATCTTTGTCTCTCCATCCCTGCTCTTCTAAAAAGCACTCCTTATTTTGCTTTTACTCTTTGAGGTTTCTAGCATATTTAGTTTAGTCATTTTAAGTTTTTACAAATCACAGGAAAAATCATTGACTTGAACCAGCTTCTGATACTAGGAGAGCAAAATTCTCTCAGACAAATACATGCAACGTTATGTCTAACTTGTTGGAAGAGAAACTCTAAAAGATTAAATGCAAAGTAACATCTGAGTAAATTATCTTACCTTATTTATATTCATCAAATTAGTCTTTATTTTATAGTGTATAAATTATTTATTTATTTTACATATCTCTCATGAAGTGAAGTCACATAGTTATCTAATAAAAAATCAGAAACCTTTAATGCTTTCAGACAGAAAAGAGTTTCTTTTGCTTTTAATGTTAAAATTTGTTGTTGTCTTTTATGTTGGTGCATAAAAGGGACATTATTTCAATCCCAGGAGTTTGTATATTTTGAGCTAATATTTTGTGCACTTACCGTGAGGCTTCCAGGAACATCAAGGGAGTGGGGAAAACTTATCTGCTCATCTCTAATCCAATTCTCTGTCATTTCTTCCTGTACTTTAACTTCATGGGTGATATTTCTCAAATAAATGATATCTATTCCTATAAAGGAGAGTCCTGTAATTCCATCTGAAAGCTATAACAACACAAACTTCCTTTCTTTTCACAACTTACATGATTTGAAATAAAGTAACAACTACACTAGTGAGGGAACTCTTTAGAACTTTTACTAAAAGTACACCATTAGGGTCTGCATTTTAACACTGAAAAATCAGTCATGAAAAAATTATGTATTGGCTATGCAATATCATAAGAGTCCCAGATAATTTTTCTATAATATATAGTCAGTCATTTAATTTGGTCTTAATTTTCATCACCTCTTATACTAAAAGCATACATATCTAAATGGTAGATCATTTAAAAATATATTTTCTAGCATATTTAGGAATGTTACTAGCAATGGCTAAAAGAGTATTCGATTGGAGTCATGTTTCAGATTTATTTCTATTGCTTACTAGCAAAGACATGACTTTGATTATATTTCCCCAACTACTAAGTGGTGGTATTTTTCTCTCTCACAGAGGAGAAAGAAGAGGAAGGAGTATGGGAGAAGGAGTGAGAAATAGAACAAAAGCCAATATTTGGAAAGCAAATATATCATGATTCACAAAAGAAATAAACTGAGCAAACAGTGCCATGCTAATTAACTTGAGTTCCAAAAATTTTAACAGTAATTTGTTAAGGCCATATTTTCTAGGATAAGAGCATAGGCTGAGTTAACTCTAACATTACATAGATTCATGTTCCAAGGATGAATTCACCAATTTTTTCTAGCAAATTGTCCATTTTTTCCAAATATCACTAATTCCTCCAGACTTCCCCTCTGAGACATTCCTGAAGCTCTGAAAAGATTGTACTCTGCCTTGAAATTTTAATACAGCCAGCTTTGCATGAGCAACAAGTTTTTCTCATGGTCTTAATAAGAAAACTTCAACAGGAAACAGGTGGCAGAGATAGAAAGAGTTTGAGAGTATGAGCTGTATACAAGACAAGCAGTATATATTACAGGAGAAAAAAAACACGAGAGGAACATAGCTATAAGAATTTGTGTGAATTATAGTCATTTTTGGCCAAATATTAACCATACGAATGAACTCTTAAAGAAAGAAAAACAATTAAAGTAACTAAATGGGAGAAAGTGTGAGAAACTAAAGAAGGGAGGAAAACTGAATATGAAAAACATGCATGAAAATGAAAAGAACACAAGTTACATTTTAAAATGGTTTTGACTAGATCATCATTTTTATTATTATCTGCTTAGGCAGTTTCTTTAGAGGTGCAAGAAAAACAGAAAATCAGGAAGCTACTTGCCCAGCAAAGGAGTAAGTGATTACTAGTTCAACTAAGATTAATCCAAACTCCAAAAAATAAAGCATCTGATATGATTTTCAGATATCTAGAATAAAATGCACATATTTCTGAGATTATTTCAATGCAAAATGTCCAAGACATGTGAAAGAGTGACCTAAAATGAATGATCAATACACACTTCACCCTTTAGGAAAAATAGATATGGAACACATAGTCATTTTGATTTAAGAGTAATTTTAGCAGTTCCAATAAAAGTAGCAGATAGAAGTGAGGTTTTGAATAAGATAATAAAAAATTTATTTATTGAGTATCTTCTATATGCCAAGCAATGTTCAAGGAACTTTAAATTATACCACATTTAACCCCAGACAACAGAGGTAGTATTATTACCACTTTACGGATGAGGGAATTGAGGTGTTGGTAGACTTTTTTTTAAGTTTATTTATTTATTTTGAAAGTGGGGGGGGGCAGAGAGAGAGAGAGAGAGAGAGAGAGAATCCTAAGCAGTCTCCATGCTAAGAGCATGGAGCCCAAGGTGAGGCTTAATCCCATGAACTGTGAGATCATGACCTGAGCCAAAACCAAGAGTTGGTGGTTTAACACACGGAACCATGCAGGCACCCTCAGGTGTTGGTAAACTTAAATTTTGCTTATTAATCATGTTAATCTGAATGCAAATTGTAATGTCTTTTCTTTATTCCAAGCTACTTCAATGTATGTAAGACTACAAATAGAAAGTAAGCTTAAGCCCCTCTCAATTACTTCTTTCATTTTGGGGATGAAAACCAGTATTGAGTTAGACTGGAGTCAGACAAAGTTATGCCACAATTATTAGTAAAACTCTTAATGTGGAAAGTGTTTTTTTAATGTATTTTTAAGAGTATAAAACAAATAGTGCATACTTGCATGCAGACTGTCCTGAAGCATTTCATAATCAAAAGCATGATGGTATAGCTTGACTTATGCTATTTCTACTGCTATAACTAGTACTATCACTACTACTACTACTACTACTACTACTACTACTACTACTACACTACCACTACCACTACCAAACCACTACTACTAAAAAACATTATTTATTATGTACTTGTTTTGTGTGAGCCTGTGTGCTATGTGTTTTGTGTACATTATCACATGATAGTTTTTTACTAACTGAAAAATTCTGTCATTACTACCATTTCGTAGGAAACAACTGAAACTCAGAATTTGTTAAATTCCTAAGAGTACACAGGAGGTGAGAGACAAGCCTAGAATTAAGGAGGAGTCAATTTAATCTTTCTACAGACTCTCTGATAATCAGAATGGCTAAAATTAAGAACACAAGAAACAACAGGTGTTGGCGAGGATCCGGAGAGAGGGATCCTGTTTTGTCTCTTTTTCACAACTTTCAGTAGCATTCTATTTGCTAAAGAAAAGCATCTAAATTTCTAACTCTAATTGGTCAGTTAGACCTCTAACTCTAACTGTTCTAACTGGTCCCTATCTAACATCCATACTATATTCTGCTCTATTCGCCTACTCATCCAATATTCTCCAGCCATGTCTACATATTTATTATTCCTACAACATGCTGGGTTCATTTCCAATTTGTGCTCCATATATCTGTTTTTCTTCTACCTAGAATTACATCTCTCTAATTTTGCCATTTCTGGCAATCATTTATTATTCTAGGGGCCATAAGTCCAAAATTGGTCTTGCAGGACTAAAACTAAAGTGCCAAAAGTGCTGATTCCTGCTTGAGGCTCCAGGGCACAATCTGCCCTTTGGCTCTTCCAGCTCCTGATGGAACATGGTGTTCCTTAACTTGTAGCTACATCATTCCAATCCCTGCTTCTGTCTTCACCTTGCCTTCTTTCCTGTTGTCCAACTTCCCTCTATATCCCTCTCATGAGGACTTCTGTCATTACCTTTATGTTCTACCAAAGTAAACAGAGATAATCCTTCCATCTCAAGATCCTTAATTATATTGTCAAGGTCCCTTTTGTTATATAAAGCGATTCACAGAATCCAGGATTAGGATTTTGGAGCTGTTATGTAGCCTACAGCAAGAGAATAGAAAAAATGTGAACTATTTGGATATCTGTTTTAAAAATATCTTAACAAGAGGGATGCCTGGGTGGCTCAGTTGGTTAAGTGTCCGACTTCAGCTCAGGTCATGATCTTACGGTTCCTGAGTTTGAGCCCTGCATCGGGCTCTGTGCTGACAGCTCAGTGAACCTGGGGCCTGCTTCAGATTCTGTCTCCTTTTCTCTCTGCCCCTTCCCCCAACTATCTCTCTCTTTTAAAAATAAACATCAAAAACAAATTAATCAATCAATTAACAGGAAAATTAGAAATTTTCACTGTATTCTGACTCATATATGATTACCCATCATGGATGGGTAGTTTTTTCTTGATGCTAGTTTTTCTTGATGCTAACCTGAAAGGTGAACTCAGTACTTATATATAAAAAGATAATCAACTCTCTAAAATATTAGTGATAAATGTGGATATTTTGAAGATTTTTCATGGATACATAGGGGTGTTCATGCTATATAACAAGTAATTTAAGGAAATTTTCATTTATGTTTTTATATTACTCCCGAAATTACTCTTTGTGCCATTCCTTACCAGACCTCATTCTTATCCTTACACTTTCCTCAAATCTGTCTTTAATATCACTCCCATTTTTTAAACATAATATATATGTTCAAATTCTCTCAATCCTAACAGGTAAATTCAAGGCTCTGTTGTTCTAATTTCAGAGTGTGCTTTTAAAATACTAATATATGCACAATGCTTTTCTCTATAAATGATGAGGATAAAGTCAGGCTAATTGTTTTGCTATGAAAATATGTATTTTTCTTATGTCATTAAACAATGACAAAAATATTCTTACAGACTTCATATTACCTATATTACCTATGGGATAAAGTAAATCAGATTGGAATATGACTTTTCTTCTAGAGAACTATATCCCAGAAGTAAATTGAGACAAATTTTTACGGAATTCTAAAAAAAATAGATAATGGTTGACTTTTTAAGGTTCTCTTGTATATATGTATATATATATGTGTGTGTGTGTGTGTGTGATATGACAATATTGTGTCATAATTATGATTGTGTATAGTGTTATATATTACATGTAATTACATTTATGTAATTACATTTATTATAATATGTTATATATTACATATATAATATATACTATAGATACATATTTGTAAGTATATATAAATATGTACATATTTATGAATCTATACAAAGAGACTTATTTCAAGGAACTGACTCATGCTATTATGGAGGATGAGGAGTTTGAAGATCTGAAGGCTTAGGATAATGGATGTATTCTTTCACACTGAGCCCAAAAGCCTGAGAACCAGAAAGGACAATGATGTAAATTCCAGTATCAATGGAACCCTTTAGGATGAAGACCCAATAAGATGAGATGTTTCAGTTCAAGTCCAAAAGACAGAAAAGACCAGTGTCCTAGCTCAAAGCATTTAGGAAGAAGGAATTCCCTCTTATACAAGGGAGGGCCAGCCTTTTTCTTCTATTCAGTCTTCAACAGGGAATATCTGTGTAGCCTCAGGATCCAGTTGACACATAAAACCAACCCTCATGGTTGACAAACCACTACCTAGCCGTAGGTATATAGTTACCACATATATGTAATGGCAAGATTAGAATAATTCTAGAAATGCAAGGTCTCAATTGTTACTAAGTTGTCAATTGGAGACTAAGGTTTTCTAAGTTAAAATTCTGCTAAGTGTACTTAAAACTGATGGAAAATAAGGAAAGCAATCTTGTATGTAGGAAACTAAGAGATACATAAAAAAGATGTAAGAAATAGAAATACATTTTTATTGAGAGTAAAAGAAAGTAATTTTGCCCTAAATAAGACTGGTTGTTTAGAGAAAAATGGTTTAGAGACAAAGTTTAAAAGCAAAGGAAGGTGTAGAAGGTCCATGAAGGGAAATCTTTAAAAATTATTCTATGCGTACTCAGGATAAACTAAGGTTGAGATAAATGGAATTTAAAAAATACATTGGTATAAAGTTAAAACTCTGCTTTTCTCTCTGGTCAAAACACAAAGTTTTCTTGGATTGTAAATCTGCTCTTGATAAGACAATGTAAACAAAGGTTTTCTCCTTTTACTGCCAAGAAACATAATTAAAACTTCTCAATGTTAAAGGAGCTAGGTTTTTCTACATTCGCCTTTAAGATCTTTTATTGCCACTTTGGTTAAATTAAAAAAAAAAGGTTTTAATGATCTGTAATCCTATTTAGGATACACTTTATAACTTCCTGAAGTTTTAACAAACTTCCCAGGATTTAAATAATAAAAAAGGCCTTTTGGCCTATTGGGCCCTTTTATTTGAAATGGTAACTTACTTGGAAAAACACTATGTACAACAATAAACCTTCGGTTGTATTGCATGGGTAAATGCTATATCTGCCCAAATATATATGCAAATCCTTAAGTTTTAATGTTTTAGTATAAAGTTATTATATGTCACAAAAATAACTGAATTTCCTTGTCAATTGCATAACAATGTCCATCTGAGATTTGTCATTTAAATAAGATTGCTTGCCTTCATGCAAGAACGTCTCGGGGCAATACAACCTGTAATACTTAGGTCCCAGTACCACCACCCTAATGATTGGAATCCAACAGAAGACCCATGATTGGGCCTTCAAATACACAAGATAAGGGGAGAATGAAGAGCCTAAGTAATGTCATTTTGAGATTGAGGCCTCCATTAAGAGCAACCTCGGGCTGCACGTAGCCCCAGTTCCTCAGATTGCTCAAGGCTAAAGCCATCCTTGGACCACCCTCAGATCAGCTAATCAAAAAACATTCCTGTGGTCTGAGTCAAGGCTGGGAACTGTAGACAGTTATTCTGTACAAACTAGCCGATTTCTCACTGCTTGCCTGAACCCCCACGTGGGCCCTTTGAACTCACCTCGTAATTGGTCATTTTCAAAGGATCCTCAAAAGTCATGATTGGGTCCCACCAAAAGTAATGGACACCTCACAGATACTGAATGGTCAAAGCTGTTACCATGGGTGCTGTACAATTGTAATTGGTGCTTATATGATGATGTTATAAGTACAACTTGTACACTGTAACACCCCCGTCCCTGACCCCATAAAAACCCTACTCTTTATTGTTCGGGGCTTCACCTTCTGCCACTACACTGGTAGGCAGGTGAGCCCCTGCTGCAGCTTGTAATAAAGACCCTTTTGTACTTGCATTGGTGTTGGCTCCTTGGGGGTCTCAGGGGACTCGTGAATTGGGCACAACAACACAAGAATCTTTACCCAGAACCATTGGCTGGGAAAATGACAGGGGCTAATTTTTGTGAGTTCTTACAACCAGCAGGATTTAAAGCCTGGAATTGTAAAGGTCAGGAAGAGACGCAGATAGAACCCTCAGGTCACTGCCCTGCTACTGGAGAAGAGTCACTGCCCTGCTACTGTAAACAACATGGAGGCAGACAACATGAAACAGAGATCTGACAAACTCCTGGGATGCACTGTGGGGAGATAATTTCCTCCTCTTGGAGTACTTCCCTGAAAGGCAACATTCATGGAGATGCCTCCCTGGGAGCTGGCCAGCATCATTTCCCTTTCCCACCATTCAGCATAAACACATAAATGTATGTGAAGCAACACAGTGGCAACATAGCTGCTTAGGTTTTATACCAAGTCAAATGCTCCAGTGCTGTCAGGACTGCCCTTCTCAGTCAAATCAGGCACGATGTGGAAGGCCCATTAGCAGAAACCCCTGCCTATACCGTGTCTCCCAATGAGAGAGTTATCCAGGGCTTCAGTTATAGTGGAAGTAGTATCAGGTCTCATTTAACACATAGACCAGAGCACACCTAGTTAAAACTCTGACCAAGGACTACATTCTGGCCAAGGACCAAAACCTGCCCACTTTAGACCAAGAGAGCCTTTGAAGATGACTGGTCTAAAGAATAGAGCAGCCAAAATACAATAGCAGAGCACACCAAGCACATAACAGAGATGCTCCCTCAAGTGCCAGGCCCTGGACACTATATGACTTCTTCTTCATAAAGCTGTTACCTTCGGCAGCAGGAGACATAACTGGCTTTTCTAAAATACATAAGAAGGCAGAGACTTAGATACAATGTCAAGTAGGAGGAATTCATGCCAAATGAAAGAACAAGACAAGGCCATGTCCAGAGATCTACATGCAACACATTTAAGTAACCTTCTTGATGGAGACTCTAAAGCTACAATCATAAGGATACTCATTGGGTTTGAGAAAAGAATGGAAGACATCAAGGAGATCATTACCACAGAGATAAAAGGTTAAAAACGGATCAGAAATTAATAATACAATAATTGAGATTGGAAACAGGCTTGATGCAATGAACAAAGGACTAGAAGAAGCAAAGGAATGAATTAGTGAAACCAAAACAAAATAATGGGGACACCTAGGTGGCTAGTAAGTTAATCATCTGAGTCTTGATCTCAGCTTGTCTTTTTAAAAAAATTTTTAAGTTTATTTATATTTGAGAGGGAGAGAGACAGAATGTGATTAAGGGAGGGGCAGAGAGAGAAGGAGAATCCAAAGCAGGCTCCAGGCTCTGAGGTGTCACAAACTGCGAAATCATCACCTGATCTGAAGTCAGACACTAAACCACCTGAGCCACCCAGGCACCCCAGCTCACATCTTGACTCAGGGTCATGAGTTCAAACCCCACACTGGGCTCCGTGCTGGGTGTGAGGCCTACTTAAGAAAAGAAAAGAAGAAAATAATGGAAAATAATGACGTTGAACAAAATAGAAAAAGAATAATTGTGGATCATGAGAATAGATGTAGAGAACTCAGTGACTCCATCTAACATAATAATGTTCCCATTATAGGAGTCCCAGAAGAAGAGAGGAAAAAAAGGGGGCAGAAAATTTATTTCAGAAACTAATAGCTGAAAATGTCCCTAATCTGAGGAAACAAACAGATAGCTAGATCCAGAAGGCACAGAGAACTCCCATCAAAATCAACGAAAGCAGATCAATACTAAGATATATTGTAATTAAATTTTGAAGTATAATGATAAAGAAAAAATCTTAAAATCAGAAGGATTAAAGAAGACTTTACTTACTAATGAAGACCTATTAATCTAGCTATATATTTCTCAACAGAAATTTCACAAGCCAGAAGAGAGTGGCATGATATATATAAAGTGCTGAATGGGAAAAATATGCAGCCAAGAATACTCTACCCAGCAAGGCTCTCATTCAGAACAGGAGAGATAAAGAGTTTCCCAGACAAAACTAAAGGAGTTTGTGAGCACTAAGACAGCCCTGAAATAAATATTAAAGAAGACTCTTTGAGTGCAAAACAGAGACCAAAAGTGACAAAGACAAAAAGGAGCAAAGAAAATCTCCAGAAAAAATAACAAAACAAGTTATAAAATTGTACCAGATATATCTATCAATAATTACTTTGAATGTAAATGGACTAAATGTTCCATTCAACAGACATAGGGTTTCAGAATGGATTAAAAAATAATACCCATTTATGTACTTTCTACAAATGAGGCATTTTAGACATAAGTCACCTGCAGAGTGAAAGTGAGGAGAAGGAGAAACATTTATCATTCACGTAGATGTCAAAAGAAGGGTAGAGTAGTATTTATATTGGACAAACTAGACTAAAACAAAGACTGTAACAAGAGATGAAGATTATTTTATCATAATAAAAGAAACAATCCAGCTTGAAGATCTAACAATTAAAAATATTTATGTACCCACCATGAAGCACCCAAATATATAAAACAATCAATAACAAACATAAAGGATGTAATTGATAATAAAATAATAGAGGACTTTAGCACCCCACTTACATCAATGGACAGATCACCAAAACCAAAACTCAATGAGAACAACAATAACTTTGAATGACACACTGGACAAGGTAGACTTAACAGATATGTCCAGAACATTCTTTCTTAAAACAGCAGAATACACATTCTTTTCAAACGAACATGAACAGTCTGCAAAATAGATCACATATTAGGTCACAAATTAGGCCTCAATGAATACTATAAAGATTGAGATCATACCATGCAGCTTTTCCGACCACAACACCATGAAACTTGAAGTAAACCACAAGAAAAAAATTTATAAAGACCACGAATACATGGTCGTCAAACAACATGATACTAAACAATGAGTGGGTCAACCAGGAAATCAAAGAAGAAGAAAAAAATAAACAGGTGGACACAAATGAAAAAACAATCCTTGGGATGCAGCAAAAGCAGCCCTAAGAGGGACATTCATAACAATATATGTCTACCTAAAGAAGCAAGAAAAAAATCAAATTTAAACAACCTAATCTTACACCTAACAGACCTAGAAAAAAAGCAACAAACAAAGCCTAAAGCCAGGAGAAGGAAGACAATAATAAAGATTACAAGAGAAACAAAGGATATAGAAACTAACAAACAAAAAACAGTAAAAGAGATCACTGAAACCAGGAACTGGTTCTTTAAAGAAATTAATAAAATTGATAAACCTGTAGCCAGAAAGGACCCAAATGAATAAAATCCCAAATAGGAGTGGAGAAATAACAACATCAGAGAAATATAAACAATCATAAAAAATATATTATGAAAAACTATATGCAAACAAATAGGAGAACCGGGAAGAAATGGATAAATCTCTAGAAACATACAAACTACCATGAAAAAGTAGAAAAATTAAACAGATTGATAACCAGCAAAGGGATTGATTCAGTAATCCATAATCTCCTACAAAAGTCCAGAACCAGATGGCTTCACAGGCAAATTCTGCCAAACATTTAAAGAACTAATACCTATTCTTCTCAAACTATTCCAAAAAATACAAAAGGAAGGAAAACTTCCAAATTCATTCTATGAGGCCAACATTACCTTGATACCAAAACCAGATTAAAAACTTCACTAAAAAAGAGAACTATAGGCCAATATCCATGATGAACATGGATGCAAAAATTCTCAACAAACTGAATACTAGAGAACTGAATCCAGCAATACATTAAAAATATCATGTACTATGATCAAGTGGGATTTATTCCTAGGATGCAAGAGTGGTTCAATATTTGCAAATCAATCAACATTATACACCATATTAATCAAAGAAAGAGTAAGAACCATATGATCGTTTCAACAGATGCTGAAAATTTATTTGAGAAAGTACAACATCCATTCATAATACAAACCCTCAACAAAGAAGGTTTAGAGGGAATATGCATCAACATTCTGTCCACCAACTTATGAATGAATATCACCTCTTATATATATATGCTATAATAATGTCTTCTATACTATACTATACTATCTATACTATATATATATATATACACACACACACACACACACACACACACATTGGAATATTATTTGGCCCTCAAAAGAATTAAATCGGGCCATTTTCAGAGATGTGGATGGAGCTAGAGAGTATTATGCTAAATGAAATAGAGAAAGACAAATAACATATCACTCAAATGTGGAATTTAAGAAACAAAACAAATGAGCATGGGGAAAAAAAAGAGAGATAAACCAAGGAACAGACTCTTAACTATTGAGAACAAACTGATGGTTATCAGAGGGGTGGTTAAATGGTTTTTAATCTGTTTTAACCAGATGAGTTAAATAGGTGATGGGGACTTTTGATGACCATTGAGTGTTCTGTGTAAGCGTTGAAGTAGTAAATTGTATACCTGAAAGTATCATGTAACAGTGTATGTTAAGTAACTGGAATTTAAATAAAATCTTTTTAAAAGGTAGACTAAAACGAAAGAACAAAATGCACAAATGAATAAAATTAACCACTGGTTGGAGAGGAGTAAAATAATATTACATTTCTTCTGTCAGTTGGCTCTGCTATAATGTAAAACAATTGGCCAATAATAGTAAATAACCTGTTACTAAAATAATATATTTCATCACTTCTAAACTTAGTAATAGTGGCATTCAGTTAGCTAGTAGTGGGAAAAATTTGTAAAATTTAATATGGATGAAAGAAAAATAGAAAAGAAATTAAATCAAGACAAAAATAAAGAAAGGTGCCTTGGTAGCTCAGTTTTTTTAGTTCCAACTCTTGGTTTCACCTCAGGTCATGGTCTCATGATTTCATGAGTTCAAGCCCCATGTCAGGCTCTGCACTGGCAGCACAGAGCCTGCTTGGGGTTCTCTCTCTCCCTCTCTCTGCCCCGCCCCCACTCACACTATCTATCTCTTTCAAATAAATACAATAAAACTTTATAAAAAGACAAAAATATAGAATAATAGAAATAATAAGAGATAAAATACACTGAGATCTATATGTTATAAAAAATAAGGTCAAATCTGGTATTGGTAAAAGTAACTAAGAATGGGTTAGATAAGTATAATGTAAAATCAATAAATCACATGTTGGAAAAAATATAGACTATTTTGCTCCAAAAGTCATATCTTTACACCCCTTAAGAACATAAGGGCTGTGAAAAACTAGAACAACTAAATTAAAGAATGTTAACTATTTTAACATAATACAAATTGAATATTGTAGGCAGAGTATTAAAAGAGAGAAAGATTGTTTATGCCCAGTAACTAAAAATAACTTAAAATTTCATAAGGAAAAATAGGTAAACACCTTATATTTTCATGATTGATCAAATTACTTTCATGAAGTTAAAATAAATTATTTAAAAACACAGTGTGGAATATTAAATATGAGTGAAAAATTTGTAACTATTATGCATATAGACAAATGTCTTTCCATTGATAAGTAAAAACTTATATGAGCCAATTAGGAAGATATTACTTGAGAAGGAAACATGAGCAAAAAAGATAGTTACTTCCTAAAAATATTAGTCAGAAAACAATGTCCACTAAGAAGGCCTAGGATAAGTAGCATTGCAAGTATAGAGCACATTCTAAATGCACAAATCTGGGATTCTAAATACTGTTCATCGCAATAAGGTACCAGGGCTCCTTGGAGAGATGGCTAGTTATTGGGTTGGGACAGAGAAAGTATAAAATAAACCTGGAACATCTTGTACTTACAATTAAGGAAATGCTCAAATTAAGATGGGGAAATATCTAAAGGATCAGAAGCCATTTGAAAGAACTCCCACTGACCAAAACTGGGACAATTTGAATATCAAATTAAATAATGATTGTCACAGATTGTAACCCTTTGCATTAAATTGAAGTCTGTGTCTTTATACTGATAAACAGAAGTAAAAGGATACATAAACAAGGAAATGCCAATTAAGATATATAGATGGAAGAGTGAAATTTTAAAGTTATCATTGGCAAACTTCAGAGTAATGATTAATTCAGAAAATATTTGTGAATGAATACTAAAACTACTGTGTATATATTTGATGAAGAACAAAATATTACATAGCCTTCAAGTATCTTCCTATAAAGAATGTATTCAATAAAATAGGGAGAACGCAATTTTGCAATCATAAACCTAGTAGATGTCACTTAATCAAGTGTCAAAATTGACATCAAGATTGATGGGAGAAATCCAGTAAAATGCAATGAAAAGAATACAGCATTACTTCTGTGAGTAATTTCTGAGCAAAATTTCATAACTTGATTCTGAACTTAAAGAATGTTATACATATCCAAATTAAGGGATATTTTACAGAATATTTGAAGGTAAACAGAAGATTTGAGAAACTTCCAGAGTGAAGAATATTAAATGTACAAGAGAACAAAATCTTGACATGATACTGAATCGGATCATTTTGACATAAAATAAATTACTAGAACTTGAACAAGGTTTATGCATTAAATAATAGTAAAGCATCAATCTCAATTAACTGATATTTATGTTTACACTCTCATGTAGGATAGGGTTGTGGCTTGTAGAATATGTGCACTTAAAATATTCAAGAGTAACAAAGCACTATGGCTACATTTTAGTCTCAAATAGAAGAAAAATATTTGTATGCTTCTTGCATCTTTGTAGCTATATTATTTGTGTACTAATTACCAAATGAGAATTTGAAATGTCTTTGCATTACCATTAGAGCCTTAGTATTCTCAAGGACAACAGTACATCCAAACAAATAATATATTTAATTGGTCTCTTTACATAATTAAGAAGTCAAACTTTATCAATAAGATACTCTGAGGTATGTGCAAATGAATATTTTATGCAGAAAAGCCTTTGTAATAATTTTAAGAAGTCCTTCAGAATTAATGATAAAAGATAAGAACTATGATCAACTGTTTTCCCTTAATTTCTCAAGTAATTTAGACCATAATATCTCTAGACTTCAAAGAAATCAGAATATAATGCATACGTTTTCATGATTATGCTTTACAAACTTAATTTAGGCTTGAAATGGTTTATACATTGAATGTGTTAAAATACTTGTAGTCATAAATGGATCAATTTATTTAATCTTGAAATTTATAATGTCACTATATCTCTACATGGATCAATTAATTTTAAACCTGTAACATAGTTAATATAGGAATGACATTTTACAGAATGTTCTTTTTCTATAAATATTAGTACTAACAACTCTTAGTAAGCTATTTTGCAAACATGGTACTATTTGTAAAGAAGTTATACATTTATTCAGAGTTGACTTCAGTTTATGATTTATCCAGGACTTCCCATTGTCAGCTCTTTGGGAAGTTTTGTTTGCATCCCCATATAGGCTGTTCTGTATTTACCACATCATTAATTTCTCCCTCCTTCTTTCTCATTTTCTTTTTACTCAAGCAAATCCACCTTACAATTGCACAAAGAAACACTCTTTAGTCTGATGCAGTAGCATCTCAGTGGTTCTAACACCAGCATCACCAGCATCACCAATTCTGATTAAAATAGAATTTGTCTGGTGAAAAAAAAAAAAAAAAACAGCAAATAGAGAAGTCTGTTTGGTTTTGGTTTTGGTTTTGGTTTTTATCTGAGCCTAATGCACCTCTTCAAATATTTTCTGTAATAAGTTATGTAATAGTTGTGACTTCTTTTTTCTTAATATTTATTTATTTTTGAGAGACAGCAAGAGACAAAGCACGGGCAGGGGAGGGGCAGAAAGAGGGAGACACAGAATCCGAAGCAGGCTCCAGGCTCTGAGCTGTCAGCACAGAGAACGATCCCAGGAACCATGATATCAGACCTGGGCCAAAGTCTGATGCACAACCTATTGAGCCACCCAGGTGTCCCAATAGTTGTGACTTCTTACTGAAGCCATTTAGGGACACACTGAAGTACTTTTGAATCTCGTGTTCTTCATCTTCTTAAAACTGCTTTGTAAATGTTTCCCTTTCCTTTGTAGGCCACTTTTTCTCTTATTAAGAAAATCCTCAAGAACACTATTAAGCCACATCCAGGTCAGTCCTAGATGATTCAGTCTCTCTTCTTTCTAAACTCTAAACTTTCTTATACATATAGGGTGTTTCCTTTCAAAATATCTATGGTCACTTTACCATCTGTGTCAAATCAAGCTTCATATCTTGTTGCACAGAGGTATTCTTTTATTAAAGTTTTTATTAATAACCCTGTTAACATACAATGTAATATTAGCTTCAAGTGTACAAATAGTTCAGTGCTTCCACTCAACACCCAGTGCTTATCACAAGTGCCTGCCTTAATCCCCATCACCTATTTAACCTATCCCTTCATGCACCTCCCTTTGGGTAACCATCAGCTTGTTTTTGGTTTCCCCCTCTCTCTCTCTCTCTCTCTTTCTCTCTTTCTCTTTTTTCCCCTTTGGTTGTCTGAGAACATATTAAAAGTCAACCAAAAGAGAAGTCTCACTCTCACCTTGACTTCTGTCTCATTCATAACACCTCCTTTCCTAAACTAGTCTGCACATATTTTAGATTTAGCAGTCTCAAACTGTACCCCTTTTGCTCTACAGTAATATCACATATATTGCTTTACCTCCAGGAAGAATTTTCTAATCAATCCTCCACATTATCATAAGAGTTATTATTTTTTTTAAATCCAGAGATCTCAGCATGTAATAGTATAAAAATTTTTAATGGTTATATGAGTATGGAGGTCAGGATAATAGTTGGGGATGAAGTTATTAATGTAAAAATCAACATGTCACTTAAATTGTTAAGACTTGATGAGATCACCAAACTAGTGACTTAGACGGAGAAAGAGTAACATGTCTTTCTTGTACTAGACAAGTACAGTATTCAAGGATTAGGGAGAAGAGAAGGAAACAACAGAGACTGAGAATGGTGATATGAGATAAAAGGTAAAGCAAGACAGAGGTGCTCTGGTGGTTCGGTCAATTAAGAATCCAACTCTTGATTTTGGGTCAGATCATGATCCCAGATTGTGAGATGGAGCAGTGTCCATCTCTGAACTAAACATGGAACCTGCTTAAGATTCTCCCTCTGCCCTTCTTCCCAGCTAGAGCTTTCCCTTTCTTCCTCTTCTTCCCCTTCCCCCATCCCATCTCCCCCTCCCCTTCCTCCTTCTTCTTTTTGAAGAGAGCAAGGGTGCCTGGGTAGTGTGCTCTCTCTCTTTCTCTCTCAAATAAAATAACTAAATCGATACATAAAAATATAGATAAATGATTAATTTAATTAAAAAAAAAAAGAGGACAGGGATGCCTAGGTAGCTTAGTCAGTTAAGCCTCCGACTCTTGGTTTCAGCTCAGGTAGGATCTCAAGATTCATGAGATCAAGCCCTGAGTTGGACTCTGCTCACTGACCCTAAGAGCCTGCTTGGGATTCTCTGTCTCCTTTTCAGTCTGCATCTCCCCCACTCACACTCTTTCTGTCTCTCTCAAAATTAAAAAAGTTTAAAAATATATAGGGAAAGCAAGACAGTGTGCTACAGTAAAAGATGAAACCTAAGAAATGCTCAGTAGATTTAGTCATATCATTGTCAGATCATTGGTGGCACTTATAGGAACAATCTTGGTAAAATGTTGACTCAGAAGACCTGAGCACAGTTTCTTTAATAGAGAATGAGAGAAAGGGAATTTATTAAAAACAAAACAAAACAAAACAAAACAAAAAAAAACAAAGTTAGACATCTCTTAGACAATTTAACTTTGAAGGTGGAAAAAAATGGGTAACAGCAAGTGGGGCAAGTGACATCTACATATTTGTTTTTCAATAAAGATGAGATATTAAAGGCATGTTTTTAATGAGGAAAATTCAGTAGTAAGAGAAAGTTATGACTTTGGAAGTACATTAGAACTGTTGGAGAGGAGTTGGTAGTATGACTTAATATGTGTTATATGAGATTCCTCCTTTTCTCTTTTTCACAAAATTGCCCTAGATAGAAGAGGATACTTTCTCTATGAAATTTAGGACAGTTTTGTTATGTTCCTCTTAAAAAAATATTTGACATTCTCAGTACTTGTATGGAAATATTAGTATATTTATAGTACAAAATTATATATTAACAGAGTATATCCCAAAAAAAATTTCTTATCATTTTTCTGCTCTGTATCAAATATTTATATTTTGTACATGGCTGATCAATTTGTTATGTCAATTCCTATGCATTACTAATATTTTAGATGATATTTTATTTTATATTGTGTGTTTATACATTGTAATCTTATTTAGCACTCCTATTAATTCTAATATTTTGATCTTAGTTTTGTTGGATATTTATGTATAAGCTTATATATTCTTCAAATACTGTGGTATTTTTTTCTCTTATTATTATTTTTTTACTTTAAATCCAAATTAGTTAACATATAGTATAATAATGATTTCAGGAATAGAATTTAGTGATTCACCACTTACATATAACACCCAGTGCTCATCCCAGCAAGTGTCCTTCTTAAAGTCCCTTGAGCATTTAGCCCAACACCCTGTCAGCAACCCTCAGTTTGCTCTCTGTACTTAAAAGTCTTTTATGGTTTGTCTCTCTTTCTCTGTTTTTATATTATTTTTGCTTACCTTCTCTTATGTTCATGTGTTTTGTATCTTAAATTCCACATATGAGTAAAGTAATATAACATTGTCTTTCTCTAATTTCACTTAGCATAGTACACTCTAGTTCCTTCCACATTGTTGCAAATAACAAGATTTCATTTTTTTTATTGTGACAGACTATTCCATTTGTGTGTGTGTGTGTGTGTGTGTGTGTGTGTGTGTGTGTGTGTGTGTACCACATCTTCTTTATCCATTCATCAGTCAATGGACATTTGGGCTCTTTTCATACTTTGACTATTGTCAATAGTGCTGCTATAAACATTGAGGTGCATGTGTCCTTTCAAAGCAGCACTCCTGTATCCTTTGGATAATTATCTAGTAATGTATGGGTCATAGGGTAGTTCTATTTTTAATTTTTTTGGTATGTCATTGCAGTTTTGATTTGTATTGCCCTAATGATTTGAGCAATATTGAGCATCTTTTCATGTGTCTGTTTGTCCATCCATCTGGGTATCTTCTTTGAAAAAGTATCTATTCATGTCTTCTGCCCATTTCTTCACTGGGTTGACTGGGATGTTGAGTTTGGTAAGTTCTTTATAGATTATCTGGATACTAACCCCTTATTAGATATATATCATTTGCATATATGTTTTCCCATTCCACCGGTTGCTTTTTAGTTTTGCTGATTGTTTCCATCACCATGCAGAAGCTTTTTATTTTGATGATCTCCCAATAGTTCATTTTTGCTTTTGTTTCCCCTGCCTCCAGAGACATGTCAAATAAGAAGTTGCTGCAGCAGAGGTCAAAGAGGTTGTTGCCTGTTTTCTTGTTTAGGATTTTGATCACATCCTGTCTTACATTCAGCTCTTTCATCCATTTTGAGTTTATTTTTGTGTGCAGTGTAAGAAAGCGATCCAGTCTCATTCTTCTGCAAATCACTGTCCAATTCTCCCAGAACCATTTGCTGAAGAGATTGTCTTTTTCCCATTGGATATCTCTTCCTGTTTGTCAAAAATTAGTTGGCTATGTTTGCAGGCCCATTTCTGGGTTCTCTATTCTGTTCCATTGACCTATGTGTCTGTTTTTGTGGCATACTGTCTTGGTGATTACAGGTTTGTAATACAGTAATACAGCTTGAAATCTTCAATCATGATGCCTCCATCTTTTTTTTATTTTTTTTTTTTTTGAAATTTTTTTTTTTTTTTTTTTTTTTTTTTTTTTTTTTTTTTTTTTTTTTGCTTTTTCAGGATTCTTTGGCTATTCTAGGTGTTTCTGGTTTCATACAAATTTTAGAATTGTTTGTTGTAGTTCTGTGAAGATTGTTGGTGCTATTTTGATAGGGATTGCATTGAATATGTAGATTGTTTTGGGTAGTATCCACATTTTAACAGTATTTATTTTTTCCAATCCATGAGCATGGAATGTTTTCCATTTTTATTGTGTCTTGCTCAGTATCTTTCATAAGCTTTTGATAATTTTCAGTGTGTAGATTTTTCATGTCTTTGGTTAGGTTTATTCCTAAGTATATTATGGTTATTGGTATAGTTGTAAATGGGATCAATTCCTTGATTTCTCTTTCTGCTGCTTCATTATTAGTGTATAGAAATACAACCGATTTCTGTATATTGATTTTATATCTTGTGTGCTGAATTCATGTATCAGTTCCAGCAGTGTTTTGGTGGAGTCTTTTGGTTTTTCCACATAGAGTGACTTGTCATCTGTGACAAATGAGTTTGACCTCCTCCTAGCTGATTTGGGTGCCTTTTATTTATTTATTTTTTTTGTTATCTGATTGATGAGGATAGGACTTCCAACACTATGTTGAATAACAGTGGTGAGAGTGGACATCTTTGTTGTGTTCCTGAACTCAGTTTTTCCCCATTGAGGATGATATTAGTGGTAGGTCTTTTGTATATGGCTCTTATGATCTTGAGGTATGATCCTTTTATCCCTACTTTCATGAGGGTTTTTATTAAGAAAGGATGCTGTATATTGATAAATGCTTTCTCTACATCTATTGAGAGGATCAATATCCGTGGTTTGGATCCTTTTTTTTTTTAATATGATGTATCACATTGATTAATTTGCATATGTAAACCGGCCCTGCATCCTAGGAACATGTCCTACTTGATTGTGGTGAATAATTCTTTTAATGTATTGTTGGATCTGGTTTGCTAGATTTTTCATCACCCATGTTCATCATGGATATTAGCCTGTAGTTCTCCATTTTAGTGGGGTCTTTTTTTTCTTTTTTTTGCTTCATTATTCTCCATAATTTTGTCTTCTATATTGGTGATTCACTGCTCTCCTTAATCCAATCTTGCCTTCATGGCATTCATTCGAGATTGAATCTTGGTTATAGCATTTTTAATTTCGTCTTGATGAGATTTTATTTCTTTTATCTCCACAGAAAGGGATTCTATGCTTTTTTCCACCTCAACTAATATTCTTATATTTGAGGTTGTAAATCCTAGTTCAGACGTCTTGCTTATATCTGTATTGATTAAACCCCTGGCTGCCATTTCTTCCTGTTTTTTCTTTTGGGGTGAATTCCTTCATTTTGTCATTTTGGAGGAAGGAAAAAATAATAAAATTAAAATTAAAAACTAAAAAATTAAAAACAAAACAAAAAAATCAAATAAAGGAAGCTAGATCCTAAGTTTGTTTTGGCCTACTTGTTGAAAGCAGCTTGATAGAATAGAGAAAAAAGGAAAAGAAAACAAAGAAAAGAAGAAAAACTAACATGAAATTTAAAAATTAAAATGAAAATTTATATAACAAAATAGACTAAAATAAAATGAAATGGAATTAAAATATTTAAAAAATAAAGAAAATACACTTAAAAAGTAATATTATAATTTCAAAAAAGTAAATAATATTTTTCTCTTTCTGTATCCAAGCAAAGAAAATAAAGGAAAAAAGAAACAGTTTAAACAAGGTCAGAAGCAAACAAGCAGACAAAACCCCAATAAACGAACCATTGAACAGAACGAACTGAATGAAATACATACAGTTTCCCCTGGAACTCAAACTATGAAGCACTTTATACTTCGTACACTAAGCATGCAGAGAGACTTGTGCTGGTCTTTGATGGGATGTGCTTCAAGAGTGCATTTGGGCTGGGCTTGGTGTAATGGCTCTGTTCTCCACTAGGTGGCGTGGCTTAGCTGATCGGGGTGGACCTGTGGTGCACATACTGTTATGCATGCACGTGCATGTTCAGGAAAGGTGGAAATGGCCCATCTCTTGGTTTCTGACACAGAAACTCAACCCCTTCTCCTCTGTTTCAGGCCTCCATCCACTCCCACCTCTACCCTGTCAGTATCTAAGTCTTCTGCCTGCCATATACCACCTCCTTCCAGAGTTTTATCTCAGATGGGGTGGTGTTTCAAAACTTCTCTCTTCGGAGACCCCTGCAGCTTCGACCCATGCTGACTCTGAGTGGAGTTTCGCTGAGCAATTGCTGACTGGCAGCTTGCCCCAGAAAATGTTCATGCGATCATGCAGTGGCAAAGGTTCAGAGATTGGGATGAATCACAACACACAGCTGGTCCCAGGTTTTACCACACTCTGGTGTCTTGGTCCCAATACCAGCAAATGTGGCTGCTCTCCGGGGTCTGTTGGGACCTTTGTTTGTGAGGAGGTCTTATGACCTCTACCAAATGCTCTCCAACCACTTTTCCCCATGTGACACACACCTCTCAGACCCCACTGCCTGCCCCTGAGGATTCACCCTATTTCCTCACCAGAAGACAGCCAGGCACTGAGGTCTGGAATTTCAGACTCTGCATTCTGCTGTTTATAGCATCCTAGTGGTACTGAAACCTTCTCCCTTCTCCCCATTAGTGTTTTTGGGGAACAGATTTCTTGCCCAGTCCCCTGTGTTTTCATTCTCTCTCTCCAGTTGCTTTATTTTTTTCGGGGGGGGGGGGGGGGGAGGTTCTTGCACATTCCCAGTGGGATCCACTCTATCCCTTCCCCTTTCCCTGTCCTTTCTTGGGAAAACATTTCCCTACCCCCGTGGTTTTTCTCTCCCCAGTTTCTCACCTCTTCACACCAGGTACCTGCTGAGTTCTATGGCTCAAGTTATGCAGATTGTTGTGTTACTCCTCAGATCAATTTCCTGGGGGTGCAAAAGGGTTTGGTGCTGATCTAGCTGTGTTTCAGGTATGATAAAAGCTGAGAGTCTCCATACTGCTCTGCCATGTACCACAAAACTCCAATAATGTGGTATTTATTATTTCCATTCTAATTCTTAAATCTGTTTCTTTTTGTTTCCTCTAAACTTTGGTCAATACCTCTAGAAATATATTAAACATTAATTTTATTGAAATAATCATATGTATAGGGTTTTTTTGTCTATAGCTTTTTAGTTCTTATAAAAATGCCTTTTATTCCATTTTAAAATTATGAGTATTTGTTAAATGATACTCTGTTTATTTCCTAGGGCTACCTTAAAATAGTGTCACAAATTGACTTGAAACAACAAAACTTTTTATTTTCTCTAGTTCTAGATGCTGGATGTCTAAAATCAAGGTGTTAGTATGGCCACACTTCCTGTAAAACCTATAGAAGAGGATCTTTTCTTGCCTCTGAGCTTCTGGTGGTAGTGATCAGTCCTTGGCCTTCCTTGGTATATGGACACGTAACTGCATTCTTTACTTCTGTCATCACATGGCAGTCTCCTTGTGTGTCTCTGTCTTCACTTTTTATAAGGACACCAGTCATTTTGCATTAAGGCCAAACCTACTCTACTCCAGTATGACTTCATCTTAGTATGATCACATCTGCAAAGACTGTTTTCTAATAAAGTTACATTTACAGGCTCTGGGGATTAGGACTACAGCATATCACTTGGGAGACTACAGCTAAACAATTATTAACTTTTTCTGTATCTGTGAGATAATGAAAAAGTCTTCTCTGACTTTATTAGAAAGAAAGATAGACTTTAAATGGAAAGAAATTAGCATAGGAAAAAGGTCACTTTTTAATTTAAAATGTAAACTCATCAAGAAGATACTACAAAAGTTCTAATTTATCTCATAAAAATTGATGAATTTTATATGTTGTTTATACATTTTCAAACCTTTGGAATTTGTTGATGCTTTCTGGCCCAAATAAATTTTTATATTTTTATTAAAAAGTTTATAATTTTTTTTAAGTTTTTATTTTAACTCCAGTTGGTTAACGTGTACAATAATATTAATTAATTAGTTTATTTATTATTATTGTTATTATTATCAATTTTAACTTATTTTTACTTAATAACTTTAATTCCAATTAGTTTCAGGTGTGCAATATATAGTGATTCAACACTTCCATACATCACTTAGTGCTCATCACTACAAGTGTACTCTTCCATCATATATTTCACCCATCTCACCACCCACTTCCCATCTGGTAGCCATGTTTGCTCTCTATAGTTAATAGTCTGTTTCTTGATTTATCTTTCTTTCTTTTTTACCATTTGCTCATTTGTTTTATTTCTTAAATTCCGCATATGAGCGAAATCACATCTCTTCTCTGACTTATTTCATTTAGCTTTATACTCTCTAGCTCCATCCATATTGTTGCAGATAGCAAGATTTCATTATTTTTATGGCTGAATAATACTCCATTGTGTATGTGGAGATATATATATAATCACATCTTCCTTGTCTATTAATCAATCGATGGACACTTGGGCAGCTTCCATCATTGGCTGTTGTAAATAATGCTGCTATAAACATAGGGGTGCATATATCACTTTCAATTAGTGTTTTTGTATTTTGGGGATACATACCCAGTAGACTGCTTAATGGATTTTAGGGTAGTTCTGGTTTTAATTTTTGAGGAACCTCTGTACTGTTTTCCACAGTGGTTGCTCCAGTTTATTCCCACCAATAGTACATGAGTGTTTCTGTTTCCCCACATCCTCACTAACACCCGTTGTTTCTTGTGTTGTTGATTTTAGTCATTCTGACAAAAATGTTTGTATTTGAATTATATGTGTGTTTGGCACATATTAAATATAGTGATCTGTAAATATTATTTAAGTCAAATGTCCTAATTGGGTTGTTTAATTATCTGTGTTGTTACTGACTTTTTTCTACTGAGTGATTTTCTTGTCAGTTAATGAGAGATATTTGTTACAGTCTCATTCAGATTATGGATTTGCCTATTTTCCAATTATCTTTTGAGTTATATCCTTTTTGTTTCATATAGTTTGCATGCATGTTTAGAATTATTATATAGCCTTTTTTTTCATGTTTATTTTTGAGAGAGAGACAGAGTGCAAGTTGGGAAGGGGCAGAGAGAGCAGGAGACACAGAATCCAGAGCAGGCACTAAACTGACAGCAAAGACCTTGACACAGGGCTCAAAATCACAAGCTGTGAGATCTTGACCTGAGCTCAAGTTGGATGCTTGACTGCTTAACTGACTGAGCCACTAAGGTGCCCCTTCCTTCCTTCTTTCCTTCCTTCCTTCCTTCCTTCCTTCCTTCCTTCCTTCCTTCCTTCCTTCCTTCCTCTCTCTCTCTCTTTCATTCTTCTTTTTTTTTTCAGGATTATTGTATACTTTTGAAGATTGACTCATTAGTATCAAACGTTTCTTTATGCTTCTTGTCTTAAAGTATACCTTGTCTGATATTAGTAGAACATCCGCTTTCTTTTGATTAATCCTTTACAAGGTCAATATTTCTCCAAAATTTTATTTTCAAACTTTACTATTTTCATATTTGAAGTGTGTCTTTTTTAGACAATAGTTTTTAATACTGTTTTAAATGAAATGCAGATTGTGTCCAGACTGAGAACAAGTAAATCATCTAAGGATTCACAAAACAAAACAAAATACATACTGCTTGGAGAGCATGGTTTTATGAGATAAAGGTGAATAGATCAATACTTACTAAAATACTTAGTTCTGGTGACATAGAAACTTGATTTTTTTAAAGCAGTGAGGCATTTATTAATATACCATAAGATTTTATTAATATCTATATTATTGTACAAACCAGCAGAGGGAAGAAATTTATACCATTGAGATAAGTTAAGAAATATTGCAGTAGGATCAGGAGTGGTTTTATTTTATTAATGGACAATTGTGGTGATCATGACCATTATTAATAGTGTGAAAGTAGAAGGACAGAAGAAATAGCAAATTTTTTTCTGACAAAGAGGAAACAGAAAAAAAGACTTATTATACATTTTCATATCAAAAATTTAGTGATTTAGGTGAAATGATGGTTTTGAAGATGAGAAACAAAATGCATTGAGTTTAGTTTTAATTTAGTGATTATTGGCTATGGGCTTTCCAGCAACAAAAAGTGCACCTCTCACAAAGTTAATTTTGTTAGACTTCCTATAATAAAGGAGTACAGCACCTTAACATTAAAAGCACCTAAGTGTTGCCTCAAATCAAGGAAATGAAAGGATATTTACATGGCTTTTAGATGCAGGCTATGGTATTTTACGGTAATTCTTTGATGGGGAGAAAGCTGTTAGAGTTTGGGTATAGTTTATGACATATTAGTTTTACATTGGTGAGGATAGAAAAGAGATATTGAAACAAATTCAGCGAACCTGCAGTTAGTATATAATTGTTTAGTTCATTTATAGAAGTTAATGTAACTCACTAGATATATCTTTCAGTATTTTAATGCTTCTTCATCTCTGATGGTTACTGGCTCTTTGGCAATAAGATAGAACAAATGGCAAACATATGGAAGCAAATATACACATAAAAAAGACACACAAGTGGGGTGCCTGGGAAGCTCAGTCAGTTAAGCATCCCACTCTCGATTTTGGCTCAGGCCATGATCTCACAGTTTGTGAGTTCAAGCCCTGCATTGGGCTCTGAGCTGACACCATCAAGCCTGCTTGGGATTCTTTCTCTCCCTCCCTCTCTCTCTCTTTGCCCCTCCTGCCTTTCTTATAATAATAAGAAAACACAAGCAAACAAAAACCTGCACAAAAGTTATTTTAGAAGGCAAAATGCCTCCTATTATTAGACCTAACATTTATTGTCAAAACAGGAAGGTTTGTCTTTCACTGTGGAAAAGAAGTGTCCTAGAACAAAGAGAAGCCATGTGTATGACAAGAAAGACACCTGACTTGGGAGCAAACACTAATGGGGGAATAACAAGGAAAAATAGAACTAGGGACTGGGGGGCATCCTATAATTCTTAAGTAGGGACTTAATGTCGGTCTTGTTTTTTTTTTCCTGTTCGTTATTTACTTTTCTACACTACAATTAGTGCCACAATATAAGATATTGTCCTATTCTAAAATGCAATACCAAGGGAAAATAGCACTTCATTCTTTACAATTTCTTTACTGTGAATTTCAAATGATTTTTTAAAACCCTTATCAGACAGAAAAAAATATTCCATAACCTACTAAATGGTTATGGAGTTGAAAATTTTCTGTCACACAAAATAGTATTATATCATTTCAAGATTATGCAAAATTATTGTTCATTTTTCAAGTAACTATGTTAATTATAGAGAGATTTAATTATTTCTTCATTTTCATTTGTTAAACCATTAAAATAATCTCTTAATCATCTCAGAATGTAAAAATCATCACAGCCAATATATTCTTTTTGGTTTGTTTGTTTTTGTTTGTGTGTTTGTGTGTGTATGTCTCTTCTTTTTTTTTTAAATAGTTAATTGTCAAGTTGGTTTCCATATAACACCCAGTGCTTATCCCCAGAAGTGCCCTCCTCTATGCCCATCACCCCCCTTCCCC